>NC_136419.1:14115000-14382500 GCF_052625555.1 Lactuca saligna | reverse complement strand
TAAAGTTTTTAAAAAAAAAAAAAGAAAAAAAGAAATTAACCACAAAGATTGATTCAACGGTCAAAAAAGTAGTCAAAACCCAATGACCAATCAAACAACGCGGTATTTCTAGCTGCAGTGCGGCCAAGACCGCACCAGACCGCTGCCTGGGGGCAGTGTTCTTGGTTGACGTCGCTTGAACCGCAGTTCCAGACCGCATCCACACCCTGCAACCTAAGTCGCGTGTGCGTATATATATATATATATATATATATATATATATATATATATATATATATATATAATTATCGTCTTAAGTTATGCCTTACAAACGACTTAGCTCACCAACTTTCATAAAAACTAAAGACTTGACATTATTATCAAATCACTGCCTAACGTTATTTTGAAGCTTGTGTAAGACATATTGGTTATAAATAGAAAACACTTTGCTATAAAAATATGCTTATTAGACCGATCAAATATCTAATCATCATACTATGATACTAATTTAATATTTGTTTAAGATCCTAATGTATTAAAAATAAATAGAATAAAAAATTAATTTTTTTAGATGAAATCGAAGTCTATTATGCATTAAACTTCATTTTCAAGTAGATATTGAAACACAAACCTTGGCAAATTTGACAAGGAAGTGTGCGAAATCCAAATTGATAAGATGAGGGCAAATACTTGGCATGATATTTTTATATTAATATCCTTTTCAAGTGATACACACCAAGATATAGACACTTCCCAAAAATGTATTATCTATCTCATTAATATATATATATATATATATATATATATATATATATATATATATATATATATATATATATATATATATATATATATATGGGAAAAGTGAATATACCTTTAAGGGTATATAAGCTTAGGTACCCAAACTCACTATAATTAGTTGTTTTGTTTGATATATTCATTATAATGTTATTAAACTTCAACTTTAACTTGATTTACTTTGAAGATTTTTGAAATTTCATTATTGTTTTCCTCTTATATCACTTGTTTTTGCCGAACACCTATTAACTTATATATATTAGAGTCGAAAATGAGAATCATGTAAGAGGAAGATAAATGTGAAATTTATAAAAATCTTAGAAGTAAATCAAGTTAGAAGTTGAATTATAAGAACATTGGACAATTACAATGTACACATATGATACAAAACAACATAGTATAGTGAGTTTGGGTACCTAAGCTTATATACCCTTAAGGGTATATTCACTTTTCCATATATATATATATATATATATATATATATATATATATATATATATATATATATATATATATATATATATATATATATATATATATATATATATAGAGAGAGAGAGAGAGAGAGAGAGAGAGAGATGAGGATTAAATTGAGAAAAAAACGGTTGAAAATGAGAGAATCATTCTCAGTCACACATTTATTTTGCCGCAAAATACTTATGCGTACGTCGGAAATGAATAACAGATAAACATATGTTTTACAACCAAACATGTTTCATTAAATTATGTTAATCATTACCTTTATATACACAAAAACATACATTATTTTTTTTGTTTAAAAAAAACCATTTTTATCGAAAAATTATTTTAAATATATATCAAAATTCATAATTTTTTATTCTCTATAAATAAACATCCATATTAATATAGTTTTAAGTTAAAATAATTCTTTGAGGGTGTCAGCTCTCGTTATTTATAAGTGAATAAAAATCTACCAGATTTTTATTACAGTACATTCGTTATCCACTTATAAATAAAACGTATGCATAATTTTTTTATAGTTTAAGTATCGTTTATATATGAATATGACACGTAGTAAAGTTTTCTTACTTAAAATATATTTTTTATATCATGTTTCGTCATATATTATATTTATATATGACTAAAACGTGTATTAGTTGTCGTCGTATTTTATATTCATAAATGAATAAAACATTTATTAGATTTTTGTTACAGTTAATTTGTTATTCATATATAAATAAATAATATAAATGATACTTAAACCGTAAAAAAAATTAATTATATATTTTTATTCGTAAGTGAATAACGAACGTACTATAACAAAAACCTGATGCATTTTTATTCACTTATGAATAATAATAGTTGAAAATATAATTTTTTTTTATCTTAAAATTATATCAATATGGAAATCTATTTGTAGAGAATAAAAAATCATGAATTGTGGTATATTTAAAATTATTTTTCGATAAATATAGCTTCCTAAAAACTATAAAAAAAACAAAAAAAACTATGTTTATATATATATATATATATATATATATATATATATATATATATATATATATATATATATATATATATATATATATATATATATTAATGTAGAGATTAACATAATTTAAGAAAACATGTTTTGTTGGAAACATATTGTATTCATTATCCATTTCTGCTGGTACAATAAAGATTTTTGCGACAAAAATAAATGAGTGACTGAGAATGATTCTCGTATTCTCAACTTTTTTTATTTTCTCAATTGAACTTACCTCTCTCTCTCTGTGTGTGTGTATATATATATATATATGTATATATATATATATATGTATATATATATATACATATATACATATATGTATATATATATACATATATACATATATGTATATATATATATATATATATATACATATATATATATATGTATATATATGTGTGTATATATATACATATATATATATATATATTATCTATATTATTAAATTATATATCCCATATTCTAATACAACATTACCTTTAATATCACATGACATATCTGTTGGATTAGTGTCTAAGTCCATAACTATTTTGGTATGTACTTGACCCGATGGTGCATGGTCCTTTTGGGTTGCCTTCACCAAAGCAACTTGATTGGAGAAATGAATAAAGAGAGAGAGGATAATATGATTTATTAATATGTTATAAGGATAATTATTAAAGGAGAAATCATATTTGTTTAATTAATATTGGTCAATAATTAATTAAGAATTAGTTTTGTGATCAAATGTAATTAATTAAACTAGAGGGGCTGAATTGTAATTATGTGATAGTTACAAAATAAGGTAAGGATTATCTTATATATATGGTGAACGAATTTGAGGTGTAAATCCCTTAGAATTCGAGTATGATAAGGATTCAAGGATTATCTTATTGGTTGCTTAATGGATAATCAACTAGATAAGGATAATGACAGAAACCCTATCTCTACACCTATATAAACACCCCTAGGGCCATGAATTCGTGTATCCCTTCCCAAGAGGTCCTAGATACGAATTCTAACCTCTCACCTCTCTCTTTATACCTTCTCCATTTGCTTATGGTGTTTGTGAGCCATTAGAGGAGTGACACTTGTGACTCTAAGCATTCCAAAGTCAATACAAGGAGATTTGGGATTGTTATTGCTACATAACAATCAAGGTATGATCTTAAACCTAATTACATATTAATATGATTACTTGTATGTTAGAATTAGGGTTTATAGTCTTGGATTCAAAGCATGTACAATAGAGAAACCTAGATCCAAGCATTAGGGTTTGTATGAGCACATAGGATGTCTTATGACCAAAACCCATCAGTGGTATCAGAGCCTAGATTGGTTTCAATTGTATTGATGCATATTTGATCGAAATAAGCACTGAAAATCGATTTTTTGAGTTTCTGAGTGTTTGACTCGCCGAGTCACTTGGTGAACTCGCCGAGTCAGCTGTACTCGACGAGTCCAAGCCCAGACTCGACGAGTCAAAGTGTCTGACAGCTCGTTTTCGCGATTTTCTTCCTGTTTTGGATTTGGATAATTACCATAAACTTGTTTTTGTGATAAAATCCGAATTTTTTCATTATTATGTGATTATCCTTACCTAAATAGAAGATAATTGTCAAAATTTAGATAATCACTTGTTTTGTTAGATAAAGTTTGATTATTTGTAATTTAGATTTGAATTATCTTGTGAAATAGTTTCAATTAATCCCTTTAGGTTTTATAGTTTAAATTTGAACCCCAAAAGTTTTGTTGTTTTGAAATTTAAATAGTTAAAACCCTAATGTTTTGAAAAAGGTTTCAAAACTTTCCCTCAAGTTTTGGAATTTAAAAGTTGATTAAAAGTTTAATTAGAAATGTTAAATTCTAAAACTCTAGTAATGTCTTGAAAAGTTCAAATCACACCCTTATGGTTTTATTAATTAATTAATGAGTATAATTAATAGAGGTTTAATAAGTCCATAAAAGTTTAGGTTAACCTTTTAATTGAATTAAAAGTGTAATTGTTAAAGTTAACCATATAGTATTTTAAAAGTATAAAGTACACCCTATACTATATATAACATTAAAAGTCTAACATTATATATGTATAAGTAAAAGTCAGTCTTACCGTTAGTAGGCCTCATTCACGAAGCTGGTCTATAAGGGGTGTTTAAGGAAATTGCCTATAAAATGGCGATTGAATGGGTATCCACTCTTACCCACCGCACTCTTGACTAGTGGAGGGTCGTTAGCCGAACGGGTAGGATAGGACGAAACCTTCCATTATAAGTATAATGAAATACAAAGTAACTAAATGTTTCGCAAATTCCCAATCTTAGTTACTTAGGCAAAAGTGAATTGATGCAATTCCATGAAATTACACTTTGTGCCCTTGCGAAGACGTTAGTGGAGCGTGTGTGGTTTACCGGCACACTAAATGGTTCTAAGCAAAGGTAGCAAAGGGTGACTCAATGTTTGTCATAGTTCGGTGGAGCGTGTGCGGTTTACCGGCACATCAAATAGGTGATTGTAACATGTGAGGGCACCATGTAGTTTGCATGGTTATTCACACCCGCTTTGTGATCCTCGGCATCCCAGTCACAAACAAGAGGGGCATATCGAGATTTAAACATGCCATTGAAATGTTCAATGAATCTCAAAGGATCTAGGAGTTTTCATAGATTTAAAACTTAAATTTCTTTTTCGTTTTTCATGGTGGAAATTAGTGAATCGTCATTCACTTACCTTCAAATGTTCTGCGATTTGGGTTACGGCATCCCTCTCCCGAGTTGTAGGATATTGTGTTGGGTCCTAGCCTTGGAATTTCATTTGGGTGATTTACCAAGGACTCAATCAATCAACTAACTTGAATTCGTTTTTCTCCCGATGTCAAAGTTCGACAACTATGGTCTTCGCAAATTCCGTGGAACAAGCATTCCACATGAAGATGATATTCCACGATTCGATCGAGGAACAAGAAATCATGCTTCACTTCCTCCTCCTCCTCTAATTATTCTCCCTAACCCACAAGATTGTAAAATTGAAAAGTTCAATATCACTCAAGCCCTTTTGGCAAGTAAACATAAAGAAGGAAAGTCGGTGTGGGCACACGTCCTAGGGATGAAGTCGCACATTGATAGACTAAGAATGATAGGATCCATTGTCGGTGAAGAGATGGCTGTTGATTGGGTTCTTCAATCACTTCCTAACTCATATAGTGAGTTCGTAAGAGAGTACTATATGATGAACCGCAACGTGACCCTTATAGATCTCACCTATATGCTTATTGCTGCTGAATCAGCAATGGTTTGGCGCAATAGAAAAGCAAAGTTGATTGGTGAATCTGCCTTCGAGACCTCTGTGGATATAGACAATGGCAATGAAAGACATGCAATGATCGAAAAGTTTGATCATAAGAGAAAGGCGATGTCTGAAGTAGTTCCATGTGTTGTTCCAAAAAGAGTCAATTTGCTTTTATTGCCAAGAGAATGGGCATTGGAGACGAAGCTGCCCTATTTACCTAAGAGATCTAAGAGATGGGAGAGTCGAAACGTATGGCTCTAATTTAGGTAAAATCCATTGACTAACTCTTTTAAGCTTCATTCTAGGTTCTGAATACATAATGTGATAAGATTACAATTGATGTTTAGAAGGATCAAAGAAAAGGAAAGAAGCTTAAGGGAAGAAGTGAGCAGAATCTAACCGTGAAGGAATGGATTTCGATTGCGTTTCTCGAAGATTAGATTCTTGAGCTACTACTTAGAGTTAGAATTAGATTGCTAAGAAAGATGTATTCGCATAAGTTTTTCAATGAGTTGCATTGTGAAGGACAAATTTTTCCGCAATAAAATAAATTTTGATTTTAAATTTTATTTATCCTTACAATGGCGTGTATGAAAAATTGATGTTAAAATTATTAGCAATAATGGATTTGTTTCTTATTGTGTTATGGAAAGTCAAGAATTTACCAAATAGGGAGAGTTTCTCATCGCCCAAGTTTCAATTGGACAGAAACTTGGAATCATGCAACTTGGTTGCATGATGAATGAGAAATTTCATATTTGATAATTAGACTAATTCGTTGACAAAGTGTCAAGTGAAGGACTAGGAGATCGAGTACACAAAGTTGTGTGTTGATCAAGTTCACCATAAGAGTAACAAAGATATTCGTCATCATTTACTAAAGGTTTAGTAAATATGATTATACTTACAAGATTAAGTGTAATTTTGAATTGATTAAAGGGTTTAGATCAATAGCAAAACGAATAAGAATAATCAAATAGGCAGAAAGATAAGAGTTTCTCCATTCTAAGAAGAAGGGAGAGTGGCTTTTATGCTTTATGATAGGTCTTAATGATTAAGAACCATATCTCAATTGATCCTCTAAGTGAGTCTTGGTACAATTGTATGTTAAAGAAGAGGAATCAAAGATTGATGAAATGGTCAAATCAAGAAGACAATCATACTTTGTTCCAATAACAAGTCTTAAAGTTAAGATTGTGACAATGAGTAAAAAGTATTAAAGGTTTATAACATTCATCAAATGTGGAAAGTTGTGATGTCTTGGATAAGACAAAGACCAACTATGACCAATTTATGAAGTGTTTTGATACAAGCTACACTAACTCTTGAAAAATTGTTTGTCAAGAAATGTTTATTGACAAAAGAATCTTATATGTCAAGGAGTCAGTGGGAGTCTTAATGGTCTCGAAAAGTTTCAAGAACAAATCAAATAAACCTTATTGATCATCACTAGCACACGAGTTGAGGTTTACAACCTATCGTAAAGACATTATTTTGTTTCTGTGCCAATCCAGTCGAGTTAATTAGGCATGTGAGTCCTATGAGTTCTCATTTGAATGCGTAAAAGGCAAGGACCTTGATCAATGAAAGGTACATTGATAGGAAAAAGGTAAGATGCTTAACTACTTGGAAGACGTGGTGGGCAGCTGTGCTACCATAAGGCAAGAAATCAAGATTAAGAAAGTTCGATCCATATGAGTTTGAATTTGTCGTAAACTTTGGTTTTAACAAATTCGCATGGATAGGAACACATACACCGTTTAAATCTAAGTGTCATAAGATTTCCTCCTTCATGAAAATGATTGTGAGAAAATGCTTTCACTAAGAAAGATTTTAAAAGATAGTGATTGTAAAGTTGCATTCTCAAATTCGATCATGGTTACGGCATCCCTTTCCATAATTTGAATTGTGAGGTTTGGCAATTAGTCTTAATTGTTAAGACACACATATGAACTATCTAAGGCAAAAGTGTATAAGTTCAAGAAGCCTTGATAAAAGATTATCAAAGCACTAAGTATTAGAAACATGAACTTAAGAAATTCAATAAGTATTGTTTTTCTGAAAGTTAAGATGTTTATGAATACATATCGAAGCTAGTGGGAGCATAAGTGTTATGTTTTATAATAATCATCATGATAGTGGGAGCATAAATGTTATGATTGTATGATTATTAAGGCACGTATTGCATAGTTGGCAATATTAATTATAGAAAACAAGAGTCGTACTTTGCAAAGTTGTAAGAGTTGAAAGGTTGTTTTGCTATAATTAAGGGAGAGAATATTATACTTCATTTCAAATCTAAAGGATTAGGTTGCGAAATGTTGATAAATTTAGTCAAAGGTACATAGTGTGTTCTTAAAATTTCGATTGTGATTACGGCATTCCTCTTCGCAATTCGAGTTTTGAGAACATAGCAAATAAAACATTATGTGTCGTGTCCCATACGCTCCGGGTATAGGATCGATTGCGAATGCTTTAATGTTTGACCATTCTAAAATTTTCCAAATGTATAGTGCATTTAGAGGGAAAAGGGACTAGAATTGGTTTTGACTAAAATAATTAAACAACTATCAAAGGACAATCCAAAGTTCGACGAGGATTGGTCGCTTGCGAGTAGTTGGAAGTATAGTATTGGAAATTATGGAAGTGTTTCCATATTGGATGGACGATATCGACATCATTACGAATAGATAAGATTCTATTAAGAATGAGTTGTCATATAGAAAATATGGAAGTGTGTCCATGTTGGGAAGTAAAATCTATGTCTAGATTAGAAACTTTATGCGAAAGGATGTTCAAAGGAATGTACTTTGAGTGAGAGACATCATATCTAAGGAATTGTCTTGTAACAATTTCCGATAGAGGAATTTGTAATATCATTGGCAATAGTCTTTGAGACTTTGGTGCAGTGACATTACAAAAGGATCGTTGCATAAAGTGTTAGAATCTAGTATATTCTATAAATAACAAGAATTTGACATTCTTACACTTAAGAAAATGGATTTGGTGTTGTAAAATGAGAATGATTGGAAATGTGTTCAATTTGTCTATTTCGCAAAAGTAAGAACCATAGGTAAACATTGTGTGCATGCTAGGAGCATGGGACAAGTGTTGGAATTCAAATGCGAAGTTGATTACCCGAAACGACAAATAATGAGTAATCGATATGGTGATAAATAAAACGTGTTTTGTTTATACTCAAAGGTTTGAGGCCATATGGGATTAGTATTATTCTTGTGTTTCACCTTGCATGTTTTGACTTCCAAAATAATTGAGTTTATTAAGAATAATCGAATTATTCAAACGGGCCACAGTCGTTCATATGTTGGAAGTAGATATGAATGAAGATTGTCGTGAATTGGTGTGTGGATTGTCTAAAAGAGTATTCGACATAAGAAAATGTTTGCTGCAACGTTCATGAGTGCTTATGAATATGATTTGAGCATTGGAATAAACCCACGCTCACTTGGATCACTCCATGAATTGTATTACGAGTGATTGGTGAGACGATAACATCTTATATTCTTGAAACCGAGATGTGTGAGTTGTATCTTGCGAATCGGTTGCACATTGATAATATGTAAACGCACTAGTAACTTGGTGTTATAAAACATATTGTTGTGTGTAATTCGGTGAGTGAGTGCAAGCAAGCATTGTATCAAAGTTTATCCGTTCCTTTTATCCAATGTAGGATAAAAGCGATATCTTTGGGCCCCTCGATGGTTTAGTGATGACATACGTAAATGCTCGGCCGGGCTAGGGCTAATTTGATTTGTTCAATTAGTCTGTCGTCATAAATCGGAAATCGAGATATAGTACAAAGAGAATGATTTGAAATCATATCTCATACGATATCTAGAATGGAGGAATATATGATCCCTTATCTAAGGACACGCGTATCTGATATGATCAGAGTTGACAGCGGCTTTGGAAAGCTACGATTGCAGATCGGGATCTGAAGTCATACGCAGAATAGTTGTTAGACTTATCCAAGTGGGAGACTGTTGGATTAGTGTCTAAGTCCATAACTATTTTGGTATGTACTTGACCCGATGGTGCATGGTCCTTTTGGGTTGCCTTCACCAAAGCAACTTGATTGGAGAAATGAATAAAGAGAGAGAGGATAATATGATTTATTAATATGTTATAAGGATAATTATTAAAGGAGAAATCATATTTGTTTAATTAATATTGGTCAATAATTAATTAAGAATTAGTTTTGTGATCAAATGTAATTAATTAAACTAGAGGGGCTGAATTGTAATTATGTGATAGTTACAAAATAAGGTAAGGATTATCTTATATATATGGTGAACGAATTTGAGGTGTAAATCCCTTAGAATTCGAGTATGATAAGGATTCAAGGATTATCTTATTGGTTGCGTAATGGATAATCAACTAGATAAGGATAATGACTGAAACCCTATCTCTACACCTATATAAACACCCCTAGGGCCATGAATTCGTGTATCCCTTCCCAAGAGGTCCTAGATACAAATTCTAACCTCTCACCTCTCTCTTTATACCTTCTCCATTTGCTTATGGTTTTTGTGAGCCATTAGAGGAGTGACACTTGTGACTCTAAGCATTCCAAAGTCAATACAAGGAGATTTGGGATTGTTATTGCTACATAACAATCAAGGTATGATCTTAAACCTAATTACATATTAATATGATTACTTGTATGTTAGAATTAGGGTTTATAGTCTTGGATTCAAAGCATGTACAATAGAGAAACCTAGATCCAAGCATTAGGGTTTGTATGAGCACATATGATGTCTTATGACCAAAACCCATCAATATCCTCAATACTTCCCATGCTTCTTTCCCGCCTAAAATTTTACAACTGAAGTTTCGACTTTGCCCTTCGTCCTTATGCGTGAAATTCATTCTTTTGCTTAACATTCTTAGTTTCTTCTTATCAATTTCTTTGATTGAGGAGATAAATTGTATTTAAATCATGCGTTATATTTCTTTTCAGTAAAGAAAATCGCTTGAAATCTTTCAGCAAATCATCTAAAATTGAATCGAAAGGGAAAATATATTTTCTCTGTCATCACCACGACAACATTACTGCTATATCACGATTGCTAC
This sequence comes from Lactuca saligna, assembly GCF_052625555.1. Classification (NCBI taxonomy): domain Eukaryota; kingdom Viridiplantae; phylum Streptophyta; class Magnoliopsida; order Asterales; family Asteraceae; genus Lactuca; species Lactuca saligna. The sequence continues at coordinate 14,371,873 of NC_136419.1, read as the reverse complement.
TATGACATTTGCACCACCACCTCCATTTTTTCAACAACAATGTTTACCTAGTGAATCCAATGACCACATAAACTGAAGACGATAGTCAAGAATAGTGGATTTCGAAAAATAGTTAATTTTGATTTCAGGCTAATAATCTTCTTATTTAGCTTTTCCAATTCATTGTTTTAATTTAGGTTTATTGAAGTAGAGTCTCTAAATTCATTAGTTGGATTGAAGTTTTTTTTTTGTCTATATTTCATTTTAATATCTATATTCAAAGTATTCAGTTTTCATTTTAATTGGATTGCTAATGTTATAATCACGAGTATTTGTTGATAAAGTAACTTGCGATGTTTGTATAACTTTGAAACGTTGAAACAGTTTTCCTCAATCGAGAAAGATGTCATGGGAAATAAGGAGGTTTTTTCTACATGACAAATTTGCTCGAAAAATGTTTAATGAACTGGAGGAATCAATGTTCATGGTAAATATTAATGTCCGTTATATGTTTGATGATATGTCTATTACAGTTGCACCATGTTTTTCATTTAGTCTGTTCTCTGATTTCTTGATCATTGTTGTTCATTTTCATTTCATGCTAACATAAAGTAGAAGAAACTGCACTAGGTGTGACAACATGGATGATTTTATCCCTTTACAAAAGGTATCATCAATTTATTCTTCTTAGACAATCCTTTTAAGGTTTTATCTTTTCACAACACTTTCATTTGAATCAAATATAAATCCCATTTTTGTGCCTTGTCGTTTGTAGTCTCCAATGTTGTAACGATACTCTTGCAAGATGCGAAGTATGTAACTGTTTTTTATATAATTTTTTCTTACTTTCCTGCCCTCCATTATTACACAACAAATACTTTGAAATCTAAAATACTGTTGTGATATCTTATAGTCTGATCTTGAAGATGCAAAGTTAGAAGTTAAGAAGTGGCTTGCTTCATGTTGCTCAAATACAGGTAACTTAATGTAGTTATCTAAATCAAAATGCCATTTTCATATAGTTGGCTTGCTTCATGTTTCTTAAATTTTTTGTTTTTATATAAAAATCAATGTTTCTGTTATGAGGAACCCTTGTCATCTCTACCTGCTATTACACCAGGCATGCATTAAGCATTTTAAGTTTAAGTCTAGAAATCCTACAAATTCCTAGTTCGCTTAAACTAATGCTCTGATACCAACTGTGACATCCCCAAAATCATGGCCAGAAAAGACCAATTTTCATTTATGCTTTTAAAATAATTTCAAGAGTAAATCCTTTTGATTTGAAAGAGTTGCGGAATTTGTTCCCAAAAACAAAACTTGATAAAACAATGTTTACCAAAGCATTTCATAAAAGAAATGTATTTTTCATTATATAATCAAAACTCGGGGTGTCATGTTCCGATACAGACCAATAAGCATAAACGATAACATTACAAGTCATTCAACAAATATATATACATATACAGACTTGTAAACAAAACACCTTGATGGTTCATCCATCTTACGCCCTTGCGCCACTTCCTGTAATACAAATAAAACTGAGTGGGTCATGCTTGGGAGCCTGGTGAGCATATAGGATTTTCAACCCACAATAAATAATTAAATTAATTATTATCAACCAACAATAACCCAGTTACCCATTCCCGTTATTCTCACTTTATGTCCCTAAAATAACTAACACAAGGGACCTAATCTAAGAATATTTTCATCGGGGTGACAACACATGTTGCGGGGGTTCCTCAGCAATATAAGTCAAATAAGGCAACCATGAGGGGGATGGAATACAGCGAATGAACACCCAAGTTCATTAACACCTACAAGTTATGAGCTTGCTAGCGTTCCACAGGACTGTTTAGAAAAGTCCGTGGTCGTCATCTAATTCCGCTAGATGACTGGATCAAAACAACAACGAGGCCTCTCATCTGTTTATTACACACCAACTATCTACCCATGTTCTACCCAACATATTAGTAGATAAAAACATACATTTGTATACATATTTTCAAAACCTGTATAACATGCTTGATCAATACATTTTCCATATAACCAATGAGGCACACACACATAACACGTATTTCATATAGAAATAATCAGATCTGTAAGATAGAAGAAAGTGAATATACATTCACACACATAACAACAAAATATACACATAACACGTATCTCGTATAAAATACTCCATAATTATACGTTAGGAGAAAGTAACAACACACTCACACATATAAACAACAATATACTTAATACACTCAAACCATACTTGTATTATTATTGCGTTTATGAAAGGTAGTATACACTCACTTGATCAGAAGATGATCGGACAGCACTACGGCTCGTAAAAGTAGTAATCCTCAGCAGATCTGGAAGATCTCCACAAAAATCGAACTTCTCGCAGGCAGAGCTTCGGCTCGGAAACCGCACTTCTCGGGATCTCGGGACTTGCTTCGGGACTCGGGAATGATACCGGGGCTTCGGGGTATTTCTGGCACGCAAATCGAGGCAAAACGGGAGAGAGAATGGAGAAAAATAGCAAAGAAACTCGGCAGCCTCGCATATTATTTATAGGAGGCTGGAACCTCCTCGTACGCGGGGCGTACTGCTCCGAAATCGTAAGCGCATGCGTCATCCGAAGTCCTCGAGTGCGAATGTCAACATCTTCGTTGTACGCGGGGCGTACTCGAGTACGCTGGGCGTACTCGAGTACGCTGGGCGTACTCCAGATGAGTCCGGTGACTCGTCTTCAGATAAGGCCAGTATTTAATAATTAAATTTAATTATTAATTATTTAATAAACTTCGAAAATTCATATCTCCTTCATACAAACTCCGTTTTTGACGTTATTTATATCCACGCGAAGGTGAGACTACGCTCTACAACTTTCGTTTAGACTCCGTCGGCTAATTTGACTTTATTTTTATTATTTATTTTTAATAGGCCGGGACAGAAAATTTCGTTATAAATTCATAATTTCTTCGTTTGATGTCCGTTCTCGCCTAACTTTTTATCGCTTTGATACTAACAACGAGATCTTCGATTCTCGTTTAGATCACTAAGGCTAAATATCGCTCTAACGTAAATTTCACTTTTTACGTTAATCAGCGTTGTCGATTCTGTCGCGAAACTTCGACAGGTCATAACTTCCTCGTTATAACTCGGATTTCGGCATTCTTTATATCTTCGGAAACCTTGTTTCAACTACTACAACATTGTCTAAAGATATCAAGTTTATTTTACACTTAAATTTTGACGCTTATTTTTATTCTTAATTAATCAAACCACATAATTAAGCAATTAAGCACAAAACACATAATACTCAAATAATACACTTCTATTATTTCAAAACGGGTTACAAAGGTTAACTTAGACTATTACATTGCTAAAAATTGCAAGCCCAGAAACACAGGCGTTACATATGAGGACTGCTCAGCCTCAGTATCAAACGTGGAGTGCACAGAAGATTGTCAATGTTCGGGTCCTCAAACCCTTTCGGGAGGGTAACTTCACGAACGTCAGATTCAAAGTCTTAAGGGAGTCAGATAAAGCCGAACATGCCATTTCTCTCGCTGATCTTCCTAACCTAAATCCTCATGATTGGATCATCCTCCATAACATTCTCCTCACCAATGAAACTGAATATGGGCCAATCATAGATCACTTCAAGAGGATGTTGGTTTGTTATATCTTGGAGGTTGCCAAGTTGGATCAGGAAATTGCTAATGTACTTAGAAAGAAGCCCACCATCACCCCAGTCGGTTCTGCAAGCGATCTGAATAAAATGCAGATGGGGAGGATTGATCTGAAGCGAAACTCGGTTATGTTCACCAGGAAAGAAGGCCAGAAATGTCTGTTCGCTTTGGCTGACAAACATCTTTACACCACTTCGTGTCTGGAGCATATTCTGGGGATCATCAATCGGTGTAAGAAAAATTCTGAAAATGATAAGAAATACTTCAATGACATGGTCCACTGGTATATTCATTTCCGACGAACTCTTCTTGCCATCATTCCTTGCCAGTTCAAAACCACGAAGAAGGTTGGTGCAGTAGGATCCAGTAAGCCAAAGTAGGGTCTCGCCCCAATTGACGCAAAGGGGGAGATTGTTGGGTCCATTATGTGTTGCGTCTTGGGCTCGTTCCTTAGCCCAGTTTTGTATGCGGGTTGGGCCTGTCCATCCGTGATTTAATTATTAGGGTTTAGTATTTATAGATGATTGCATGCATCTTGGTACGTAGCTGTTTAGTCAATCATTCAAAGCGATTATTGTTTTTATCGATTGTAACTTTAAAAGCCTCTACAGTGGAAGTTCTTCATCGAGCTCTACTGAGGCGTGAATCTATTGAATCATTCAGCTCATTATTGATTCATTCTCTTTTTTGTTATTTTGTTTTCATTATTCTGATTAACCTGTGTAAGATCTAAACGATCAAAGAGATTTTCATCTCATCACTTTATATGATATAAATATCACACAAAGGATCGATAACATTAGCAAATAAAATTAACTATTTAGAACTGTTCCCCAGTAACATCGCCAAAAACTTGATGTGTGTAAAGTATACCAGTTTTAATCCTAACAAACTCAAATAAAAACAAACACACGTATGCAGTGTACCTATCGATAGAAGTTAAGTTTAAGCAAGTAGGGTATCGAAAATAAGGAATGGTAAATAATTAAAATTAATACTAATATTATCTAAATAAAGCAATTAATTAAAATGGGGGTTTTCTCTAGTTTTACAAGACTAGAAACTTAAGTAACTTCCTAAACACTTTAACAAAAAGGGCAATTAACAATTAAAAGAGGAACGAAAGACAACTAGATTCAATCAAATTAAAGAGACTTCTGTTTAGATTCGATTCACTTATTCCTATGGTTGATTTCATGGCTAGTCAATGGATTAATCTGTCATTGGTTACCGATTTCTAATTCGATTAGGTTCATGTTCACTATTACTAATCCTTTAGCATACAAGTTAATTCAAACAATGGCGAGTTGATTTAACTAATAAGTTTCCTATTGTTCAGTTCAAATCAAGTAAGACTTGTAACATTAGTTAATCAAATTGGTTGGTTTAATTAACTCATATGAGGTTGGTCACCACATATGCTCACACATTAACTTACTTATTTTCTAGTTAACCCTAGGTTCATGTTCACTAATACTAGGAATACGATCTTGTTTTCACAAAACTATAAGATTCAAGCAATCAAGAAGATGTTCATGCAACTTAATTACTTACTTATTAATAGAAAATAATTATCATTAACATGCAAGGATCTTTTAACAAGCTTAACAAGATAAATAATAAAATCTATATAATCCAAGCCACTCAATCAAACCATATTCATAAGATCATCTAGTCTAAATAGAAGTATGGAGTTTTTAGCTTATAACTATAGCAAATAAATCACTAAAAACGAAATCTAATGGTTCAAACATGATTCACTCAAAAGATAAAGAGAAAAGTAATGTTGTTTGCCTTTGATCTCTTCAAAACTGCCTTCTAGTTGAATTATGGTTCCCAAATCCTCTTAATAATGTCTCTGGCCTCCAATAGTCTCCAAAAGCCTCCAACATCAGTTAGGGTTTTAGGAATAAACGATCTATATATAGATTACAAAATTCAGCTCCAACTCGTCGAGTTTTGTGGATAAACTCGTCGAGTTTTTCACTTAAATCGCGTGTACGGCAAGGCATTCTTGTACCGGGAATCTTCTAGGCAACTCGTCGAGTTAGTTGAATAAACTCGACGAGTTCATCTTTAAATTTGTCTTTTTTTTTTAAATTCAATTTCCAGGCTTCCAATCTCTAGTTTCGCTTCCTTTTCCGTCCGAGCATGTCTTTATTACTGAAAATGAAATTTTAACATAATTAAGCACCTTTTGTCCATTATTTGAGATAAAATCAACATAAAGTATTAAGATAATGCATGATTTTTACGACTAAATATCCCCATATTAGATTCCCATTCCTCTGTGTGGGAACAAGGTTATCATGAGCATGGATTTGTTGAGCCCTAATGGGGAAGTGATCAACTTTGAAACACAGTTAGTTCGGGTTCGAGCCCCAAGTGAGGGAGAGTTGGTCATTCATGGGGAAAGACCGCATCATGGGTTGATTATATGTTCTGTAGTGAGGGCCAGACGCTATTTTCATCAGGGTTGCTCGGGTTTCGTCAACTATGGCAACGATACCTGCGATAAGGGTTAGGCGACCGAATATGATGCATCAATTGTGCGGGATTATCCAGATGTATTACCTGAGGATTTGCCTGGGGTGCCTCCGAAGAGGCGGGTTAAGTTCAAGATTTATCTGGTTCTAGGTGCAGCTCCGATAGCCAAAGCACCGTATTGGTTGGCTCATCCCGAGATGCAGGAGTTGTCTACATACCTGCATGAGTTGTTATACAAGGGATTTATTCGACCGAATAGTTCGCCTTGGGGAGCATCGATTTTGTTTGTGAAGAAGAAGGATGGGTGTCATCATGTATGTATCGACTACCGGGAGTTGAATAAGGTAATGGTGAAGAACTGTTATCCCCTTTCGAGGATTGATTATCTTTTTGACCAGCTTCAGGGGGCATCTTGGCTCTTCAAGATTTATTTGCGATCAGGCTATCATCAAATGTGGATCAGGGATGAGGATGTGCAGAAGACAAGTTTCCAAACTCCATACGGTCATTATGAGTTTGTGGTGATGCCTTTTGGGCTCACCAATGCTCCAGCTTCGTTCATGGATCATATGAACCATGTGTGCAGACCAATGTTGGATCGTCTATGATAGTATTTATTGATGATATCTTAGTTTATTCCAAGACTCAGGAGCAGCATGAGGAGCACTTGAGGGAAGTGTTGGAGACATTGAGGAAGGATAGACTTTTCGCGAAGTTCTCCAAGTGCGAGTTTTGGTTATGCGAGGTGTAATTTCTAGGGCACCTTGTCAACCAAAAGGGTATTCTGGTCATTCCGGCCAAGGTCGAGGCTGTGATGCAGTGGGAGGTTCCGAGATCTCCATCTCAGATTTGGAGCTTTCTTGGTTAGGCTTGTTATTATTGGAAATTCATCCAGGATTTCTCCAAGATCGTTGTTCCCTTGACCCGACTAACCAAGAAGCCAGTGACTTTTTCCTAGGGGCATGAGCAGTAGGCAGCTTTTGAGACTCTTCGGCAACAGTTGTGTGAGGTGCAAATTCTGAACTTGCCAGCGGGTGTTGATGATTCTGTTGTTTATTTTGATGCTTCGATCTCTGGTTTGGGGTCAGTATTGATGCATAGGGGCCATGTGATAGCTTACACCTCTACGCAGCTGAAGCCTCACGAGATGAATTATCCGATGCATGATTTAGAGTTGGAAGCCATGGTGTTCTCCCTCAAGATTTGGCGGCATTATCTCTATGTGGTCGAGTGTACCATCTTCATGGATCACAAGAGCTTGAGGTACTTGATGGATCAGCCAAATATGAATATAAGGCAGCATCGATGGTTGGATGTGGTGAAGGATTATGATTGTGAGATCCTTTATCACCCGGGGAAGGTCAATACGGTGGCGATGCTCTTAACGGCAAGGCAGTCATGGCTCTAATCATGGGTTTATCTTTGAGGATGACTATGATTACTGCTCTGCTGGAGCGGATTCGAAAGGCACGGATCGAGGCTATGAGGGAAGAGCACGTGAAAAGCGAGCGTATTGTAGGTCAGGTGACTGCCTTTGATTATGATAGTCGTGGATTGTTGACCATGCATCAACGAGTTTGGGTTCGTTATGTGGGTGGTGTATGCCAAGTTCTGATGGAGGAGGATCAGAAGTCGAGGTTCTCCATTCATCCCGGGGAGATGAAGATGTATAGGGATCTTTCTCTTGATTATTGGTGGCCCTACATGAAGCAGGATGTGGCATTGTACGTGGAGCGGTGCTTGACTTGCAATAACGTCAAGGCCAAGCATCAGTGACCTCACGGCAAGATGCAGCGGTTGGAGATTCTCATATGGAAATTGGAAGACATCACCATGGATTTTATCACAAAGCTTCCCAGGACTGCGCGCGGAGCGGATTCGATATAGGTCATCGCGAATCATTTGACCAAGAGCATGCATTTCATTTCGATTCAGGAGAGTATTTTTGCAGAGAAGTTGACCGAGATTTATATTAGAGAGGTGGTGGCACATCATGGGGTGCCGGTATCAGTGGTTTCTGACAGGGATGTTCGGTTCACCTCCAGGTTCTGGAAGAGATTCCATGATGAGTTGGCCACTCGTATTCTTTTAAGTAAAAATTTTCATCTGTAGATCGATGGTTAGAGTAAGTAAACTATCCAGACCCTTGAGGATAGGATACATTCGTGCATGATGGATTTTGGTGGGAGTTGGGATACGTATCTTTCATTTGCGGAATTTTCATATAACAAAAGTTATCACGCTAGCATCGATTGAACTCCTTTTGAGATGCTCTATGGGAGGATATAATATATATATATATATATATATATATATATATATATATAGGACCCCGATTTGTTGGCGCAAGGTCGGTCAGCAAGTTATGGGGAGTACCGAGGTGGTACTCAAGACACTGAGTTGATTTAATAGGTTCGAAGCAGGCTCCAAACAGCTCAGAGTCGGTAGAAGAGTGATGACAATAGTCGTCGGTCTGATTTAGAGTTCCAGGTAGGAGATATGGTTCTCCTGAATGTGTCACATTGGAAAGGTGTCATCCGGTTCAGAAAGCTGGGGAAGCTGGTCCCAGGTACAATGGTCCCTTCAGGGTTTTGGCTTGGGTGGGCCGGGTTGCTTATCGTTTAGATATTCCAGCCGAACTCAGTCAGATTCATAACACGTTTCATGTCTCTCGGCTGTGGAAGTGTTTGGTGGATGATTATTCAATTGTACCATTAAAGGATATTCAGGTAGATGACCGCATGAATTGTAGTGAGAGACCGGTGGCGATTTTGGATCGAAAAACGAAGACCTTGAGGAACAAGGTTGTACAGCTAGCACTAAAACAGTGTATAATGGTAAAGGGGTCGAATCCACGGAGATTGTCTCAATTTTATAACTCTATGAAAAATCTATTTATAAAAATACTTGTAAAATGACAATAAATTAAAAATGAGGGGTTTGGTCTTTTGAAATACTTTAAATAAACCCGAATTAAACTAAGATTTAAATAGATAATTTCAACAAAAATAAGAGTTTGATGTAAAATCAATAAGGGAAAGATGGTTGACTCAAGGCTTCCTCACTTTGACTTTTTGATGAACATATCATTAGAATCCAATGGTGCAATACTTGTTTTAATTCCTTAATTTGGCTATAGTAATCCAAGAAGCTTGAGATTACCTAGACTTTTCTTAGTTGTAAAAATAGTTAGAGAAGTTCATAACAATTTCCTTAGTCAAAGTCACAGTTTCCATTAAACATGTAATTAGTGAAAGTCAACTAGTATTAAGAAACAAAAAATCACCAAATCCAAGATGAGTCAAATGCTTTAACTACCATGTTGGAGAAAATGTTTTTATGATTGTGTGAAACAAAAGTAACACAAGAATCATTTGTTGATTGCTAATTTTAAGATCCTTTACTTAACCAAGAAATTAGCCAACTAATCACAACAAACATATTTAAACTCATGAATAAAAACATGTAAGTAGTGATAAGATGTTAAAACACAAACATTCTCATAAGGATTCAAACATAAGTTCATGGAATCTACAACATTCAACATAAATTCGAAGGATTCAACCAAAGTCAACCAAGATTTGCTTAGCCAAGCATGGCTAAACTTAAGAAAACAAAGTTAGTAAAGATTGTACCAAACATTCAAGAAGATTAAGAGGTGAAAAGATGGTGTTCTTCAAGGCTCTTTTTTTTCCAAATTGCTCCAAAATCTCCACAGAAAATGTGTATTTTAGGATGTGCAAGAATGTCCTAAAAGATGCACACCAACCTTCCCCATATAGCCTTCTAATTGAAATTCCAAAACTACCCCTGCTAAGTCGTGCGCGACCGCGTAGTCTTACGCGTGTAGTATCAGACCATGGATTCTTTGAGAATTGGGCCTCCGCAGTTTAGCCTACTTGGCCTAGTTCGAGTCCAATCAGCTCGTAGCCCATTTTTCTTCAAGTTTTCTTCCTTTTGAGCCAAATTATTCTTTTCTAAATGATCCATAGCTCTCGTAATAGCCCGATTATCAATCTTCACGCGCTCAAATATTCTTCCTCATCTTGCAAATTTAAAGTTTATTTCTCTCCAAGTCTTCAAATAATCATCAAGCTTGCTCCATACATCATCTCCACCACCCATCAAGCTCGAAATTCCCATTGCCCTTCAAGTCCAATCGGCTCCTAAAAATCCCGCTCCGCTAGTTTCCAAAAAATCTGGAATAATGCTCAGGAAACTAGAAAGTACTCGAAATGGTCATAAAATAACAAAAAGGAAAATATGCATGGAAATTAACTAAAATGCGAATGAAATATGCTAAAATAAAATATAAAAAGAAGTAAATAAAATGAAGCTATCATAGTTACTCCTTGACAATTTAAGGAGTAGTCACCTTTGTCTCAAAGTGTAGAACATGCACCTTTCACTTATTAATTATTCTTACTTTGAGCACTTTGTTGAATATCTTAATTCTGAGATAAGACTGGTTTACCAGACTTAACCGGATCTTAATTACAAGCAGACATTGATCTTAAGTTAATTCAAGGTTTGAGTTCTCAAACCTTGTCCGTGCAGATCCTTGCATTCACACCATGTTCTCAAATGGTACATCGAAGTCCGAAGTTGGCTCCATAGTCCTTATCAGTTTGTGATTGATGAAGCCAAGTGATGAATTGAATGATTGCTAAGGTCATTAAGGGGACATTGTTAATACATGAAGTGATCCTTAAGCAATCCGAGATGAAGTATGTCCGAGGCGAGAGCATTCCGAAGTGGAGTCCATTATGAGGTCAAGACCAGTCCGAGATGCATCTTTGTGTTGAGGTATTTTTTGTATGTAACGTGCATTTATTACTACAAGTATTATTTTGTATTGTTCGTATTGTCTTTTAGTATAGTACAAGAGGCAAGATCAACAGCAACGGTCATGTTAGTCTGATGATCTTCAGATGTCTCTCAGTCCATGCACACTTTATCAAATTTGTCTTATAGTTACTCCTTGACTATTTAAGGAGTAGTCACCTTTGTCTCAAAGTGTATAACATGCACCTTTTCACTTATATCAAGAATCAGTCAGTCAATCATTCTCTCTTACATTCTTCTTGTTTGAATCACTTTACATTGTTCATACTTATTAATTATATTCTTACTTTGAGCACTTCCTTGAATATCTTAATTCCGAGATAAGACTAGTTTACCAGACTTGATTGGATCTTAATTACAAGTAGACATTGATCTTAAGTTAATTCAAGGTTTGAGTTCTCAAACCTTATCCATGCAGATCCTTGTATTCACACCATGTTCTTCTTCTTTTTCAACCTCTTCTTTATACTCACCTACATTATGATATCCACTATCACTAATAGGCTCAAAATCATCTAATATGTCCATTTGATCCTAGCTATTTAAATTAACTCTAATATCTTGCATTGTAGGAGTTTTATTTGTTTAGGGACATAGGAAGCATCCATGAATTCATTAACAACATCGTGTTTGTCTAACATACTACATTCGAGTAAGTTGAGATGGCTCAAAAGGAACTAAGGACATGGAAAAATCACACACACCATCTTCTATATGTATCTGATTAGATGATTCTTTAAGTGGGACATCATGTCCAATTTATTGCTACAATAACTATTTTCCTTCTTCTTAGGCCTAATCCTAATAAGTTCAGGAGAAGGTTTATCATCGAGTTGCTTAATAGCAACTTTGGTTGGGGACATGAAATAAATATAGACTCTATTTTGACCATGTTCGACATAAACATTAAGCACTCTGTTCTTGGAGACATGTTGAGCCATAGAAATATCTGAAATTTAAGTCTAGATTAGGAACTCTAATGGTAGTACATTGTGGCATCCTTATCATACCCTAACTCACGAATCATGTCAACTAGATCATGAACATAAAAAGATCACTGTCAACAAAGTCATAAAATGCTAACCTTCCCTCAATGTACTTTCTTCCTAGGTACTTGGTTAGGGGTGGAGTAATAACGAAGGAGGTTTTCTTGGGGTGTGTTTGATTAGGGGTGGAGTAATGACGTAGCTTAAGATAAGCATGGTTTAATTGAGCACCAAAGATAACCAGACAAATATACCCCCTCATATTTTTTGCCCGAACGGCTGAAATTAGACGGAATTACTAAAAAGAACCTCTCATGCAAGTTTTGCAAACCATAAGGACAAAGTGCATCAAAAATTATTAGCAAAGAGTGAGTTTGTAACTTTTAATAATCTGTGGAGACAATTTGTTGTCTATTATTTATTGTAATTGTGGCCAATAATTACATATCTAGTCCATGTAGTTTTCTATTATATATAATTGTTGTCTAGATGGAATAATTACAGGTATAGTCCTTGTAGTTTTTAGTTAAGATAATTATCGTTTTAGTCGAGGTAGTTTTTACTTTGCATTAATTATATTTTTTGTCCGTGTAACTTTTAACTTCAATATTAAAGTTTCTTTCCCTGCAGTTAATAATTCGTATTAGTTACGTTTTCGGTCCTTATACTTTTAAATTTACGATAATTATAATTTTAATACCTGTACTTTTAAATTTAAGATAATTATATTACATGTTGAAATCATTGATGGACAAACCAAGGTTGTCAAAATTTGTTTTATCATATGATCGAAAGGAATTGTTTGTGACCTACTGATTTTAATACATGTCATATGCACTCAATTATTAATAACAACTCCAAAATGTTTTTGCGTCATTATCTTTTTTTTTTTTTTTTCTACACAGTAATGAACATATGTTATTCAATTTGAACAATTTAGAACAACGACATGTGTATTCTTTGATTGAATCAAATACGTATTCGACTTTTTTTATTAACAAGTTTAGATTCAATCATGATGGCACCTTCTCGCATCATAATCTAGTAAAACTTTAGAATTAGAGCTAATCATTTAGAGTCTGGGGAAGTACTTTCAAAAACTAATTATGAAAAATTATGTTGTTCAATTTTAATCTAACACGAGACTATATTATCTGAAATAGAAAATAACTTTTTGTTAATCATATGTTAAATTTATTCAATAAATCATTTACTTGATTGTAAACTTATAACATAAAATCATAGACCCTCGAAACAATTACGAAAAAATAATAATCAATCAAGAAAACCGACTGTTTGAATCTGTTTCATGAACTCATAAACATAACTACAAATACATGATTTTGGTTCTTCACAAGTCAAAGTTGAACGCATTTCATAGAAGAAAAAAAAAAACCTTCCTAACCGACCAAAATTAAAATTAGTACTCATACAAATAAAAAGAAGAAAAAAAAAAGACACAAACACTCTTGAGCACACATTTTTTCCTTTTTTTTCTAATTAGGTGGGTTTAAACATATAATATATAGGATCCTAAATTGATTTCTTATGAACTTAATTTGTATTTTGTTGACTAAACATGAAATCTTGATAAGGAACAAGTGAAGATGTTTGGATCCAGGATTGATGATGTGATGTGATTCGTCTCATGGGTTGTAGACCTTGAAACCAAAAATTCTTGGAACATAATCCTGTGAGGTTTTTTGTGGCTTGAGGTGACCATAAGTCATAAGGAATAAGTGAGGAAATGTTGACCCGAAATAAGCTCCATCTAGGTCTACATATCATGTTAAAGGAAACAATGCAACAAAATATATGATTTACAAATAGGGAAAGAGGTAAAATTGGCAAGAATTCTTTGATTAAAAGAAAAAGAAAAACGCACTACATGTATGTGGTTTTAACGATCCAATTCCATGCAAAGTATTCTTAAACCATTTAATGTAAAAAGATGGCAGTTTGTTGCATTAATAATATCATAGCATTGAAAAAATTTGTCAAATATAATGTAGCCAAAAAGGATACTATCTTGAAACCTGGATTGAGGGGTATAAATGTCTTCACATTTCGGACAGAAAATTTTTACATTGCCTTGTCGAGAGACATCTGATTGACCAACCGGAAGACAGGGTTGACCACAGCAGTAGACTCTCGGGCATCTCCCAAATTCTGCATTCTTGTACTTCTCCAGCTGTCCATTTTTTTAATTTTACACAAATTAAAAAAAAAAAAAAAAAAAAAGATTAAATTATGTTATAATATATTACCATGGCAGCCAATCCTTTGGTTGTTAAGATATATCGTACATGAATAAGACCATAAAGCATCTCTGCTGCTGATTCAATGATCTCGTTTTGTTCTTCTGAGAACATATCTCCTGCATATCATATCATATCATATATATACATAAAAAATGAATGTTTTCAATCATGATATCTTTTTTTAAATAAATAAATAAATAAGGGTTTTACTTACCATGAGAGGACTCGACATCAAGGATCAAATCAAGAGCATAATCATAATAGGGAACTTGGCTGCTTAAACCACAGAGATTGAAATCATCTTGAATGTAATTTTCATCAACTTCACAAAAAAACTCATTCCCACGCAGACTGCAAAACCATGAAATCCATGATGTGTCCTCCCCATCAGACCCACTCACATCTGACTCCTCACTGTCTGTTTCAGATTCCTCTACTATATTTTCCTCTCCTATATACACACACACACACACACCACATGAAAAAGTTACGTCAGACATATCGTATGAATACAAGGGTAATAAAAAAAGACATAAATATAATAGCATTAATAACAAATGTAGCTTCATACTTAAATCTACATAAAGATTGATTGTAAAATGTAAAGTTCCTAGAGCCTATACAACTCAACTACCAGTCTACCCTAATGCAGCAGGATCTTGCATCTGGAGAACTGAATCCTGGTCCCTTGACTTTAGGAGTAATCTGAAATTGCTCTTTTAGGAAACCAAGAATATCTTCTCTTAGTCATCATGGCAAATCAAATCCATCACCAAAGGTTTAATAGGTTCTGCAATTTAAGTGGGTGAATCTATTGCTTATGTTGACAATGAAGAAAGCAGATATGTATCTAAAAGGTAATGTTGTTCTCTAAAACTACTTTTCTGTTGCCAGGTGAACTTTCCCTGCACTTTAACTACAGAATACTTTTGCCAACCTTAAAGCAAAACCATAATGCGAAGAAACCATACAGGATGACATGTTAAGACACGGATTTTTGAAAATTATACTTCTCTTCCAAACAAATCATTTATTCCTCAACTTTCATGAATTATAAACAAACAAGTATAAATTTAGCTAAACAAACATGTTCACGATAACAAACAAACCACGAAACTGACACCAAATTGATTTCCTTCGGAGCTCAAACTGCATAAACATCAAGATATACATACACGTATACAGAGCGAACTGGAAATAGATAAAAATAACCTTTTGAGAGTTTCTTATTAGGGTAAGAAGACCTAGGAAGGGAAGAAATCTTGGAGTTCCCAGGCGAAGAACGATCTTTATTAGTTTCTTTCCCATTCAAATTCAATCCGGCTCCACCTCCCTTCGAACTTGTCGCCGTTGAAGATCGCTCCATTTTACCCTTGGATCCTCCTCCACCTCTCTCCCTGTACATTCTATTACGTGTTTGAAACCCTAATTTATGAGGAAAAGAAGAGATTTTGAGAGGGAAAGATTAGGGTTTCCTGTGCAAATGGTGATGAGAGAGGATATTTATATCATTTTTCTCTTATACAGTGAAATTCGTCGTTTTGGGGTTCGAGTGGAAGAAAGAAATGTGTGTTGTGAGAAAGAGATAGACCGGTGGTGCCGGTGAAGTTTTGGGGGAATATATATTGTATCGGCGGGAACAACAAGTTTCGGGATTTAATTGTGTGCGATTAGTTGTATGATTGCTACCATGTGTATGCATGCGCTCATACTCATTGTAACGTTCACACAAACACAATATTGCCAAAAATGGGTCCAACCGTCCGACTTAATGAAATCAAACAAGTTTGCCGGATTTTATTTGGAATCCTTTTCTATTTTTGTAAAATATCTCATCTTAGAAATAGAATCCGGATTCAGATATTCTATAAAATAAAATGCTTGGCTCACGAGTGTAGTCACCGCAGTGAAAATAATCACTTCATCACCATATTCACACCACTATATAAAAAATAATAAATGTGTGGCCATAAGCCAGAAAAATGAAGAAAGTGGGAGGAAGGACGAGGTGTGGCAGCCGGGAAGGAGATCATAAGGCTCCACACCACATCAACTCCACAAGAGAGGGGGTGGTGTTCACTCTCGTGAAAGACCTCCACATTAGCATCATGTGTGTATGTTGTAACGAGTATACATGATAGATAGCAGGAGCAAACCCCAATGGGTCCCAACAAAATCCTAATGGGCCCAATGAAGCCCTAATGGACCTGGAAGCCTAACCATTTGACTAATGGGCTAGTATGTAGGATTAGAAACCCTAATTAAGGTTTGGAAAACCCTAATGCCTTGAAACCCTAATTTTGGGATTGATCGAGACCACATGAGAATTATTTATTAAAATATTAAATAATAATCATTGGCAAATTAACCTAAGGCAATATTAGACTTAATGGATTAAGTCCTTAATGGGTTAAGTAAGAAACACTTAACCCTAATCGTCATTTCATGTGAAAACCCTAATTTCACTTGGACCTTGATTTGGGCCTTCCTATTGGGCCTTGGTGGGTGGACTATTGATGGGCTATCCAAGAACAAGTAAATGGACCAAAATAATTGGATAAGTTTTAGGGTAAGGCCCATGTGAAAGACTTGGGCCTAATTTGGAAAATTGGGCCATAGGTGGGCCATAACTAAGCCTTGATGATTATATGATATTAGGACATTGGAATACCAAGAGGTTGGACTAGAACAATTGGATGGGCCTTAAGGAAAGACCATGTAGAGGTCTGGGCCCAATTTAGAAAATTGGGCTATATGTTAGGCCTTGGCCCATCACTTGACTATCGGGCCTTTTGGTGTGTGAGTTGGACCTTGGGTTTGGGACCCAATTATTACTTGTGTTTTGTTTGATGTTAGCAATTCGGGAATTTGTCAACCAGCAACTAGAGTTTCATCTGCGGGACTTCAGCAGTGCCAGGTGAGTTACCTCACTATACTAAGGGGTCTAAGGCACCAAGGCCGGCCCATTGGATCTGATATCCTGACAATGGTAGTATGTTGAGTATGAGTAGTGTTTCATGCTAGTTGTTACGCCAGTTAGGTAGGTCTGTAGGACTACTGGTGTTGTTATGTGGTTACTTATGTGCGTATTAGTTATGATATATGTTGACATATTATGTGGGATGGGTTGAGGTGATACTGCTCTGTGCAATAATCCAACAAACCCGGGAGCATTCCAGTTACGGGCTAAGGGAGACTCGTACTGTAGGCTCGATGGCAATCCAGATGTGAGTTGTAGGCCCGGAAGGCAATCCAGACTCACAATGTGGGCCCAGAGGTAATCCAGTATGTAAAGTTGTGGACCCATTACATGTTGTTATTTGTATATGTGTTATGTGCAGTGTATCGGTATTTTGGGGGAACTCACTAAGCCTCGGGCTTACAGTTTCAGTTTATTTTTTCAGGTACATCAGATGATCGCAGGAAGGCAAAGGCGTGATCGTACAGCTCCCCACCTTTTATGACTATGTTTTTGGGAACTCTAATATATAACTGTTTTGAAAATAAATTGGTAATAACTGTTGGTTTCTAAATGTTTTAAAAAGTTTAAATTTTCTCTGATTTTTATAGGTGTTACAGATATTACACTATTATGTGTAAACGTACATTCTCATGCTTGACGTTGCTCTAAAACCAATCTTATGATGATTATGATCATCATTTGTTTGTATGATCATAGGATCCTACGGTTCTCTAATAATGATATGATCTTAACAATATTGATATCAAATGTTATGAAAAACTAACTTCTAAATATATAATAACCAAAAATGCATGTTTTTTTAGATTGGATTTATTCATTTTCATAAAAAAAATCACATTTTCTTATTTATTGCCTTAATTTTCGGTTCTATTTTTGGTCTATAACACCTTTATAGTTATTTGAGTGACACTTATATGTTCTGTAGCCATGCATATATATTCTTTACTCCCTTTTATATTAATGTATTGTTGCAAATAGTAGTCAAAATCTCATTCTTTATTATGATTTTTTTCATTGTATCATATAATGATCAACAAGTCTATGAATTTTTCGTATATCAATCAATAATTTTTTTTCCCATTTAACTTGTGACCAAGAAAGATGGTGAAGTATCAAAACCCATGCCTATATTAGGCCTATTTTACTAGTACATGTAGCATCTAGTTTCAGGATGTTTCTTATTTCGGAATATCGGACTATTATTTTGTCAAGAGAATGTATCATGCTTTAAGGGATGAAGTTTGGACCTTAAAGGAATAAGGTTCTTGGGCTAAGAATATAAGTCGTTAGGAAAAAGGTTGAGTTTTGGAATGTAAGGCAGATTTGGCTATTATTGAATAGGGCCTTGCTGGTTTTGACCTTTCACGACTCGACACTTAGGGTGTCACGACGTGAAAGTTGATCAACCCAAGCCCACTTTGTTTTTAGGGTTTTATTTCATATTTAAGGGTGCTACCTCTGTGTATTAGGTCATTTGGCAGCCTCCACACTTTAAAATCATTCCTTACCCTAACCCTAGCCTCCTTTGTTGAGTTAGGACCTTTTCTTCCATTTTTATGAAGCTTGGATATGATGAAAGTGTTCTCTGGTGGGTATAAAGCTTTCACATTAATGTTTTTATTTCATAGATCTAAGTTTTGGATGATCTTGTGATTAGTTTTGGCCCAAAATCCTTGTGCTCTTAGATTTTGTTGAACTCAATAGTTTTTTAATGTTGTATTATGCTTCCAGACTTTTCATGTTGGGGTAAAAGAACCATGCATGGGTTCTTTTGAGTCCTTGCACTAGTTATGACCTCTTTGAGATATAATGGACTTAGGTTTATGATATTGCTTGATTAATTCATTGGAATGGATACATTTGGAAACTATATCTGTTAACACTTTCAAATCTGAGATTTGGAGGTCCTAGGCTTAAAGGCTTAAGATCTTAAAGTGGAAAGTTGTTAAGCCAAAAATCACGGCGCGACCATTTGTGGATTATGATGCGATTTTGGAGAATTCTTGATTGTTTTATCGTTTAGTGGTTCGCGGTGTGATCGGTCAAGTTTCACAGTGTGGAGGTGGTTGGTCGTTAATCATTGTCTTTGACTTTGACCATTGAATTTTTCACCAATTTGATTTTGGTCAAACTTTGGTAGAGTTAAGTATTTAACTAAGGCTAGTCTCAGTTTGGCATTAGCTAGCTAATGTTAGTTGTTTTTGTTGTTGAGATTATTATTGAGCTTTTGTTGTTTAGCTCATGTGAGTTTTCTCTTAATACTATATAATTAAGTATGTATCCTCTATATAATAGGATGTGGTTATGATATGGTATGATGTTAGGAAAGTAGACTCATTAGTTGTTTTCTTGTGGTGTTGGCTATTTGTTCATTTGTTTTTTATATATGTCTGACATATCTTGTGGTGAGTTGAGGTTTTCCGACTTTGTGTTGAAGGCCAAGATACTCCGGCGGGCTAACTTCATGTTGAAGGTCGGGTGTAGACCATATTTACGTTGAAGGCAAAGGTGGTGGACCAACTTCGTGTTGAAGGTCAGGTTTGCATGCTAGCATGAATTGTTATGTTTATGGTATTTTGGGGAACTCACTAAGCTTTATGCTTACAATAGTGTATTAAATGCTTTCAGGTACTTCATCAGAAATTGGGAAGACAAAGACACAACTGTACACACATCAACCATTTTATGATTTGATATTTCGTGATGCTTTTTTTATAACTATGATTTTAGATTATTGTTCATGAACAATTGGTTTTGTCTTGATTATAATGTTATGAAAATGAGTGTTTATTCTAATTTAAAAATGAAATTTTTATTTTGAAAATTGGAATGTTACCGTACTATTTTGAGTACTTTATGTTATATTTCTATAATAAAAGATACTTGTTCATGGAAAGGCTGTCATCTAACATGGTATCAAAGCTACTTTCTTAAAACAATAGTTTTTATATGTATGTGTCACCACTATCTATAGTCGTTATTCTATTCCAGGATTCCATAGTCAACAACACATCTTCTTCATCGTATTCTCCTTTTCCATATGGGATCACTAACATCAAGGACTAAAATGCTCCAACTATGATTCATGACATGAAATTTTTATGGTTCTTGATAGCTCTATTATATCCTACAATGCTTGTCACTCAAACTCCAATGAACTTGATTAAGTCCAAATTAATTATATAGTCAAATTACAGATTTATGGCATGACTTCTTAGTCTATCACTTCAAATTGTTCTCAAAACGAACATGTAGTACTCACAAACTGTTTAACCATTAAGTATGAAACTTGTATCAAATTATATTGGGTTGCGATGTTTAACTATATATATATATATATATATATATATATATATATATATATATATATATATATATATAATCAGGATTCAAGATTTAATGAATAAGAGATGAGTACGAATATCAGATTGCAATTTCTTATGATTGAATTGAGGTATGTTTGAATTTTGGAAGAATATTATTATTTGTAGTTAGAATTCTGAAAGAACATAAATCAAATGATAGGAAGCATTTGAAAGTGATTAGTTATTAAAAAACCAAGACTAAAATCAATTACTTAAATTATAATACCCCAAAACTAGGACAAGGTTTACATAAAAAATATAATACCTAAAAAATATTGTTTTGAAACCTTTAGCATAGACATAAGGTTTACATTAAACTAGAAACTCGTACAATTATATTATAACCATAGTTTATGTATCATCCTCAATGTTTTTGCATGTTTTTAGTAAAAATTATATATATATATATATATATATATATATATATATATATATATATATATATATATATATAGGGGTATATGATTACGAAAAAAATAATTTTTTGAAAAAAATAAAGAATAATGAAATTTAGAGTTTATTTAGACGTTAAATAAAAATATAAGGTAGAACTAAAAGTGTTAAAAGGATCAGACATGCCATAATTAGTCTTGACAAAGTCAAATGATTAAAATATTAGATTAACTATATATTGGGGCTTGGTTGTGATCCTTGAAAGTTATTTAAAGTTTTGTGTATAATGGTGGCACAAGTTGGAATTACAAAAGTTAAGGGTGTATATTGCCAAATGGTTAATATATTAAAAGTCACACACTCTTTTTCTTCTATATTCATCATTTCAATAACTTGAGGAAGATATATATGATAAGTGGAAATTTGAGAGCTTGAGTGAATAATTAAAGGTGAAATTAAAGAGTAATTAAAGTAAAGAAGTTATGGCTTCACTAAAAACCCTAAATATAGGGTCTATGTGAAAACACTAAATATAAAAATCATCATATTATGAGTGTTTTTTTTTTTTTTTTTTTTTTTTTTTTTTTTTTTTTTTTTTGCATCCATTGACTTTTATCTTATAGATCATTAGTGTACTCTCCCATTACATATTCATGGCTTAATTTTTGAGTTGGGATGATTTTTGAAAGCTTCAAGCTTCATCAATGGTAAATTTAAATTTATAGGTTTAGTATACAAATTAAATGGTTGTTTTGAAACTTAAATGGTATTTTAAAACTAAATTGAAGCTAAGCAATCCATTAAATAGTTTAAAGATGAATTTATAGGATTGTTTAAGAGTTTTTACTTTAGATTTGGTGTTTCTATATTGATTTAAGATTCATAAATGTTTGATCTAGCTTTTGAAAGTTTAAAAACACTTTGGAACATTATGATGATTGATTCATCATGTTAAGGTGGAGCTCATTAGTGTTGATTAGAGTTTAATAATGTAATCCAATAAATGGGAGCTCATATGGGTTTTATTGAAGCTAAATGGATTTTTGCTATTCAAAATATTAAATCATTACTATTGAACCACAAATCCATGTGAAAAATGTTTTGAAATGGTTTGAAATGTGATTGGAGCATCATTTTAATCAATTATAAGTACTTGATAACTATCTTGGAAAGCTAGATAAGACTTAACTTGGACGTTTGAAGTTGTGTATATGTTCCTTTAAGCTTCCAATACACTAAGTCACTTAAATCATAAATTGATGATTGATTTAAGTTATTATTTAGTAATGTTATAAGTGGTTAGAACTATTTTAAGTAAGTACATGTAATCAAGTGCACGTTGTATAATGCTCATAGTGGAGAAAAACCTTGAATGGATATGATGTGTAATTACATGACCATACAATTGGCAATTCCGAAATTATACGATCCGTTAATTACCGTATATCACAAATCAATTTTTTTTTTTTATTTCTAAAATTACATGTATTTGATCCTCAATTGCCCTAAAACTTAGAAGGTAGACTTGTAGTATTAGCCTTAAACAGAAAATTAGCTTAAGATGGACCGTTCGGTGATATTTTGGTCATTTTGTAATCATATATAAAAATTCATTAGATGGTGATTTAGAATTTTCATAAGCCTTAGAAGAATTAGTAACTCATAACAAACCATTGAGGTTTGTGAATTCGACTATATGTCCATACAATATATATTTTGATAATTGTTTTGGTATGACTTATGAAATATGTGTACATTGCTTGCTATATGGCCTATATGGCATGCTTGTGCATCACATGCCAAGATTTTTTTGAGAATTTTTTTGCTTAAAATGAAAATATTGGTTTATGTATTAATCAAGCCTCCTAGTTATGCATATCATATTAGGATGGGTTTGAGTTGAGAATCCTAGGCAATTGGAAGGATTTTGATTGTGGTTTCGGAAGGGTTAATACTATGGTTTGGAAGGATATAACATCTTAGTTATGGAATGAGTAAACTCTTAGAATCATGATATATAGGGATGAAATTAGCTAATATGTTATATGGGAAATTATGCTAATGTTCACAAGTTTCCCTAAAGTTCGTTTTAGGACCATTTCATATTGAGTGACCTTTATGGTCATGGTTGACTTTATTGTTAAGTCAACAGAAGTAGATGAGGCGAATAACCCCTTTTGAAATTAGTTATTTACCATTTGGACTTTGGGATGAAATCGACTTTAATTATTTGAGTAAAGAAAATTTGGGTTGGGAATTAGATGCATATGTATTGCATTGTTTTATCATTTATGATTCCACTTAATCCTTTTATATATATATATATATATATATATATATATATATATATATATATATATATATATATATATATATATATATATATATATATATATATATATATATATATATATATATATACTATGCTTGGAAATGTTATTTATAATTACAAGAATAAGTTTTTTAGAAATGATTTTTAGGAATTTGACTCGGGGATTGGAATGATGTCATGATCAAGTTCCATTCCAAAGTCAAATTTTAGGTTTACTCACCAAACATTCCTAATGACTAACATACTTGTGACATCCCCAATTTTACGGCCAGAAAAGACCGATTTGTTTATGTTTTGTTTTATAAATCAGAGTGATCGTTTAAAGAAAACGGTTGCGGAATTTGTTCCCAAAATAAAATATGATAACCATTTATCAAAACATTTCTCAAAGAGAATGTATTTCCATTAAATAATAAAACCTCGGGATGTCATGTTCCGATTCAGACCAAAAGCATAAACAATATAAATAGACCTTACAATAGTTATTCAACTACTGATCTATAATCCAAAACCTCTCGTCAAGTCCACCAACTTATATTCTCGTGTCATTACCTGTAATGCAAAGAAAACTGAGTGGATCAGGCTTGGGAGTCTGGTGAGCATATAGGGTTTTCACCCACAATAATATAATTATTATAATCAACCATCAAACAATCAACTCAATTACCCATCCCCATTATCTCCTTTATTTCTTAGGATCTTACCCTAAGAATTCAACTACCCGTCATTCATCTATTCCTAGGATTGACCTAAGGAATTAGCACAAATCTATCGCTACGTAAGGCCCATCTACCAACATCATCCTTTAAGCGCCTCTGCCATGATTCCGTCATACCCTATGAGGCACGACTGTCGGGTTTATGACATTCTCTTTTAGGCGCATCTGCCGACATTATCTTATAAGCGCATCTGCCAAGATTACCCTATAAGCGCGTCTGCTATTATTATGACAATCTCTATTTGGCGCATCTGCCGACATTATCCTTTAAGCGCATCTGTCAGGATTACGACATTCACTACTTGGTGCATCTACCGATATTAATCTCCAGCGCATCTGCTAGTTTTATGACATTCTTTAATTGGTGCATCTACCAATATCATTCTTAATCATCTTTCATACCTCATCATTTTATCACATACCAACTATCTCATCTACCCATGTTCTACCCAACATATTTGTAGATATAGAATACACATACAGTTTAACTCATTTAAAAACTATATAAAACATTCATTCCATACTCATCTCAAATAAACAACAATATATAAACACATAGCACGTATTTTATACCAAATACTTCATATCTATGTGTTAGAAGAGAGTAACCATACACTCTCCCAAACATATACTTAATACATTCAAACAATACTTGTATTATACCCGTGTTTATGAAAGGGACTATACACCCACACATATAAACAACTTTATATTATACACGTAGCACGTATTTTATAGAAAATACTTAATAATTATACGTTAGAAGAAAATAACTACACACTCACTTGATCAGAAGATGATCGGACAGCACTACGACTTGCAGAAGTAGTAATCCTCAGCAGATCTGGAAGATCTCTTCAAAAATCGAACTTCTCGCGGGCAGAGCTTCGGCTCGGGAACCGCACTTCTCGGGATCTTCGGGATCTCGGGACTTGCCTCGGGGCTCGAGTATGATACCGGGGCTTCGGGGTATTTCTGGCACGCAAATCGATGCAAAATGGGAGAGAGAAGAGAGAAAACAGCAAAAGAACTCGGCTGCCCTCGCATCCTATTTATAGGAGGCTGGAGCCTCGGAGTACGCGGGGCGTACTGGTCCGAATGCGTCACTGCTTACGTATCCGAAGCCACTTGCTGCGATGTCGACACCTTCGGAGTACGCGGGGCGTACCTCGGATCAGACCGGTGACTCCTTCGGATAATGCTTCCGAATTAAAGATTAAAAACAAATACAAATTATTTAATAATCTTCGGAAATTCATATCTTCTTCATACGAACTCCGTTTTCGACGTTCTTTATATCCACGCGTAGGTGAGACTACGATCTACAACTTTCGTTTAGACTCCGTCGGCTAATTTTGACTTTATTTTTATTATTTATTTTTAATAGGCCGGGACAGAAACTTTCGTTATAAATTCATAACTTCTTCGTTTGACGTCCGTTCTCGCCTAACTTTTTATCGCTTCGATACCAACAACGAGACCTTCGATCCTCGTTTAGATTGCTAGGGCTAAATGTCGCTCTAACGTAAATTCACTTTTTACGTCGCGCTGTGTCGTGCCAGTTTTGTCGCGAAACATCGACAGGTCATAACTTCTTCGTTATAACTCGGATTTTGACGTTCTTTATATGCACGGAAACCTTGTGAAATATACTACAACTTGGTTAAGATTAATCCTTCTAGATAATCTTCCATCAAAAAGTCATTTTTTTGACGCTTATCGTCTCTAAATTGGCTAGCCCTGATCTACGGGCGTTACAATACTATTTTGTCATGTACGCAGATTAGAAGATGTAGTTTAGAAGAATAACTGGGATATATAGTGTAACACCCAGTCCAAGTATTCATTTCATTAAGTTAATTTTTGAGTTTCACTTGGCTCACTACGTGAGGGATTCCTGTCACGTCGTGAGGTGAAAGTTCAAGACGTGCATCATCTTTGGTGCTCATGATGTTAGCCGATATGGATCATGATGCGAGGCCTTTTTGAGAGACAACCCTAATTTTTTCCGAATTTAAAGGAAATAAGGGCTATGTTAGCCAACCTCAGCGTCCATCACATCTCAACACTCCCCTTTGAAACCCTAGCACTTTATAGTTGGTTTTTGAGCTCTTTGTTGTTATTTCTAGAAAAGAAGAAGAAGAAGAAGAAGAAGAAGAAGAAGAAGAAGAAGAAGAAGAAGAAGAAGATGATGGTGATGATGAAGAAGAAGAAGAAGAAGAAGAAGAAGACCATCTAGCCATCATCTCAGTACTCAAGCCTATCCATCATTATTTTCCACACCTTCTGGACCATTATGAGTTTTCAAGATCATAAATTTGTGGGTTTATAAGCTTAGATCTAGTCTTTTATATATTTTCTTTCATGGATTTAGTGTTATAGTGCTTCGAGTCCATAAAGTTACAAACTTTATGGATATACACTGTCCCTTTGATAAAATAAGTGCTAAATCCGAAGTGTGGTTGAGTTTTAAGACTCTTAATTGAGTTTTGATGCCATTTCTCCCTTTTGTGCCTTAGTTTGTGTTTTGGACATGCATGTCCAAAAAGCCACAATTTTTATGATTTTCTGGAGTAGATAAGACATTATGGAAGCTTTGGGTGTTTGTCCAAAAGAGATTAAGAGCTTAATGCATCTACCTGTTCAAAGCACTTTTCATGATGTGCGCATTTATGGATCACAACGTGAGAATTGACCATCTCGACTATTTTGTCTCAGCATGACAACTAGTGGGTCACAACCTGACGACAATCTGTGGGATTTTTGAATAAAGAATTTTGACCTTTTAACCATTAACCGTTGACTTTGACCGTTAACCAAGTTTGACTTTAGGTCAAATAGTGTAATTTGAGCAGTAGATGGAGGTTTGGTCACTATTTATTGTATAGGTGACCAATAGATTCAGTATCTAGAGCAACGATCAATTCAACAATTTTTTCAGTCTGTGATGTGAGTTTTCTTCATTGTACTTGTGGGTTGAAGGCACCAATGTCATGAAAGGCCTACTATGCTCAAGAGTCATATTAAAGTGATATTAATAAATAACATATGATACTAATTGGTCACACTAACAACTTAATACAATTGATTATTTATTAAAAATTGATTTTAATAAATATCTAATAAAACACTTATAATTAAATTGGAAATTATTTATTTCGTGGAAATAATAAATTCCATTAGCAAGTAACTTAATATACATCATATGATATGCTTTATAAATCATTTACAAATTTTTGTACTAGTTGAATCCTTTTATCTTTTTCCTAAAAGACAATGTTTATATTTTATAAAAGAGTTTATAAAAGTTTGACTTTCTTTCTTCTTCTTTATGCAATTTTCGAAATATGCATAAAAAGAAGAAGTGTATGACTTGTCTAATCATGATAAAGGCATGAGAGTCATGCTTATGACAATGGAGACAAGTTTGCTTAAAGTGCTAATGACTAATGGTTAATAACTTCACTTTACGCATATAAATAAGAGAGTTTGCTCTTGGATTATTTTCGCATTCATTCCTTGATGCAAAATCAGAATCCTCTCTTCCATCTCCCTTTCTCTCTAGTTTTAGTTAGAAAACTTGAAGAACACTTGCATCTTCAAGCCCTCTTTAAGCTCATATTGGTTATGAACTTAAAGCTTAAGGGTTTAAGAGTTTTGGACTAGCATCTACATCAAGTTGAATCATTGTTGGTGTCTCAAGGGATCCACATTCTTCATCAACTTCCAAGTCTCCCAAGAGGACCCAAAGAACTACAAAGGTTGTTATTTCTTCAACTCTTCTTTGGTTGGTATTTTAATCTTTTTATAACTTGCAATAAGATCCTTGGTGGGTATAAAATGTTAATGTTATTTCAAAAAATTAAAGTGTTCCGTTGCCATATTTTTCAAGTTTATGAAACTATTTTTGAACTAAAACTCAAAAATTGGTATTAGAGCCATCTTGCAAGTTTGGATAGATTTTTGATTTTTGAAAATCTTAGTTTTTGAAAAATATGGATAACTTTTTTTGTATAAAAATAAGTTCATATATATTTTTTATGACAACTTTTTTGTTATTTTATATGAAAAAAGTTTCATGCATTTTTTGTCATTTAAAGTTGTCTTAGAAAAACAAAGGTTGTTTGATGTGTATATTGATGTATATGATGTGCATAAATTAGCCAATGACCAATGTGTTGTTATGTTGTTGTGTTGGTTACTTTTGTTATAAAATGGTTGTAATAATTTATTTATTCATACGTTATGTAATAATTAAATAGATTAGCTTTTCTTGGTTATTTTTGTAAAATAATAGATTAGTTTTTAAAATTAATTTATTTGTATGAAGATGTAACAAGAAATAAAGTTTGAATCATTTTTTTTAGAACAAAAGGAAATTTTTCGAGGTCAACATGTGCTGGGCAGAACATGACACTTTCTGAAACGTGTCATGAATGCTACACTTGTGCTGAAAAGGTGCTAAACAAAAAGATGACACTTTCTGAAAAATGTCATGAAAGCTGCAATTTTGCCTTTAAAAAAGTTTTTCCAATATTTTGTAAGTAGTGGGTGTTTACTTAAATGGGAGCCTCTACAACAACATTACAAAGAAGTTTTTTGATCCCCTTAAATGTCCATTTAGGAATAGACTTGGCATTTTTGTATTGGTTCACAAAAATGTTATTAGTTGGTTATGTTTACACACATATCTTTTTATGCATGTTTGTGTTGTTTATTTTATAAAACTATTATGTGTGGTTGATAAATTGGTTTTTCACATGATAAAATAATTTTGGACAAAATAAACATCACACGGAGTTTGGGTTTTCAAAAATTGGACATAAGATGTAACACGTTATTATTTTAAAATAAAACTCGTTTTAATAAAATTGTTAATAACGGAAAATTATGAAATACTCCAATAAAAGTTTTAAAATTGTAGTTTTTATAACTTATACAAACTCAAAATATATAAGTAATAAAAGGAAGTTTTATTAAATATATAAAATGTTCAAATGAATTCAAACTTAATACCGGTTATTAAAATTGAATTGCATCAAATTATATAAAAACTAGCTTTTTATAAAGAACCTTTAAAAGATAATTTTCTTTGAAAAATTGATATCATAGTTTATTATATACATGTAATAACAATGATATCATATGTTTTTAAACTAGAATTATAAAACATATAAAGACCCTTTTACAAAACTCAAATCTATGCAATCCTTTTAAAGAACACTCGCACGTCTCTTGTATGCACTAGTGGGATAAAGGATACCTAACCGCTTAGTGTTATCTTTTGATGATCGGGGTGTCTTCGTGATTTCTATAACCAAGTTATAGGCCGATTACACAAGTTTTTCAAATTGGACGATTTAATCGGACATTTTTTTATGATAAAGGATACCTAACCGAGAAAGTTCAGAGGCATAGCTGGGATAAAAAATGTCTAATTAAATTTGTTATTAGCGACCCCATAAATCTAGGAGTTATATAGTGAGATATAATTGATAATCGATATTTTCCAGGTTGAATTCAAATGGATGAGATAAATGATACCTAACCATTTATTTGTTTTGCAACTTGGATCCTAGACTTAGATAATTATTGTTTTTCGAAAGTAAAAGGGTATTAATTATTAATGATTAAATACTGAAAATGCTAAATGAAATTTGTTAAAATTTTGTAGTTAAGTAATCCGTTCTCATTATCATGTATTGTCATTTTCTTTAATGAATTGATGAAACAATAACATTCAATATATACGACTTCAATGAATGAGTTCATGTATTAAGAGACAATCTCATGAGAGATATGAAATTGTATACACGTAAAGATCCAAATCCTAAAGTATTTGCTTTGAGCAATTAAACGTGAACATGATACCTATTAAAGGCATCATTGTGATGCTTAAGATGTTTCTAACATCAAGCTAGGAATATTTATTCATAACTTCATAAAAAGATATTTTACGTTTTAAAAAACTCAATATTAAATATAAGTTTGGTCCTACTTAACATGCCATGGGCCATGGACCAGATTCAAAACATGAAAAGGTCTAAACTCTAAAGCAAAAAACATGTCTTTTTTTTTTGTCCTTTATAATATTAGGCTTTCAAAATACTTTTAATTTATTGTAATTTGAAATGGTGATATATGAATACTAGGCGTTGGATGTTTCAAGTTATCTTAGAAACGAGTTAGCAGTGGCGTTTTTAAATTAAATTTAAGTTAAGTTTTTGGCCGATTTAAAATTGATATTGTTATATTAATGAAAGAACTCCCATTTATAATGTAATGTATAATTTTTTTACTATACAAATTTATTTATCAATTAATAACCAACTTTAATTACTTATATAAAAACAGCTAATTCAATTACGATATACTAACAACTAGTAACTAATAATGCAAACTCATCTTGAAACTTTAAACAACGACAAAAAATTAATATATAAAAGAATCTACTATAATAAATGAAAGTATTTTTTGATACGTGTTACACTTTTATTTAATTTGTCAAATGTCATTTTATTGTTTTCTTGAATTAACTTTTTTATTTTTCCATATATATCATTTTATAAGCTTTCTATTTTTTTTTTAAATTCCGTATAATATTTTAATGTAATAATTACAATAAATGTAATAATAATAAATAACTATCAATGTTATTAATAAACTTACCTTTTAATTTCTAAATTTTTAATATTAAAGCTCATTAGTTCTTTTGTTTATTTATTTAAATTATTTGTTTAAATTTAAAAGATAAAAAAATCGATTATAATAACTCAATATTTTTCTTATTTTCTTATAAAATCAAAATTTTCAAATTTATATATATATATATATATATATATATATATATATATATGAGTCTTGCAACTAGTTTGTAATATAAGTTTTTGAAATAACTTTTTAAAGCTTGATGATTCAATGGTTCTATAAAATTGATCAGTTAATTATCTAATTCTAAAAACGATGTGGTATCTCTATTTAAGAAATTGATTCGGTCACAGAAAAAACAATGTTTTTATAGTTATTATAAAAGCCGGTAAAAATATATATTTCATATAGATGAATCAATTTCTTAAATAATAATATTACCTCCCATTCAAAAGAATCAATTTGGGTTTTACTTAAATGGTAGGGTTAGGCCTATTAATTTTAGAAAAGTAATAATAAATAAATAAATAAAAAATTTGATAATTGCAAAATAGTCGGTTAATGTTTGATAGGGACTAAAATCAAAACAAAATTAATCCATAAAGATATTTAAGGTTACAATTGAAAATTAGATTTAATTAAAAAATTCACATAAGGACATGTAGTTATGCTGTAATTTACTCTAAAAATTGATTATAGTCTGATTCTAACAAAACCATTCTACGTAAAATGCTCTGAGTCAAACGTTTTCTTCCTAATTTCAATGTATACTTTTTCTCTTTCTCCTAATCTACATGAAATTCTCCCAACCACAACATCATTCCCTTTCTCTCTCTCTCTCTCCCTTCCCTGCACCTCCGTTCTTGGAGCTTCAATTTTTGATGAATCTAGCATCATCGGGAAATGTATCGTAGTGGGTGGATTTGGATTCTTCCATTTTGATGGCAAAAGGTGGAATAAGAGCCAAGCTGCGGCGGAGCAGCCTCTACACATTAGCCAACATCCGGTCAAAACCATCGTACAAAAAAGAAGAAGCCGGTGGAGAGCTATCAGGTTACCCACGTGTCATCCAAGTCAATCGACCCGTCGTCCCAGAAGAAGACGCCCCAACATTTTGCTCAAATTACGTCTCCACCACCAAATACACATTCTTCAACTTCCTCCCAATCGCCCTTTTCGAACAATTCAACCGAGTTGCCAATTTTTACTTCCTGGTGGCTGCCGGTTTAACCTTCACCGACTACGCCCCCTTCGACTGGCCCAGCCAAGTCGTACCCTTAGCCTTGGTTGTTGGTTTCAGTCTCGCCAAAGAATTATATGAGGATCTTCAAAGGTATTGGCAGGACAAGGCGGCAAACCGTCGGGACACCGCCGTTCATGTCGGAAACGGTGTTTTCGAGAAGAAACAGTGGCGGGAGGTTTGTGTTGGTGATATTGTGAATGTAAAAAAAGATGAATTCTTCCCTGCTGATTTGTTGTTGCTACAGTCAAGCTATGAAGATGGAATGTCGTATGTCGAGACCATGAATTTGGACGGCGAGACAAATTTAAAGGTCAAAAGAGCTCTACAGAATTTATCACTTCCAATGGTTAACGATGATGAACCTTCACATTTTGGGAATTTCCAACCCACAATCCGTTGCGAAAACCCTAACCCTAACTTGTATACATTCATGGGTAATCTAGAGTACGAGGGTCGGATTTACCCTCTTGATCCAGCCCAACTTCTACTCCGCGAATCAAAGCTCAAGAACACCGAGTACATATTTGGTGCAGTGGTTTTCACCGGAAACGATACGAAAGTGATGCAAAACACCACACAATCGCCATCAAAAAGAAGCAAAATTGAGCTCCAAATGGATAAAATAATTTACCTGTTATTCGGGTTGTTGATACTCATCTCTATTGTTAGTGCTGCCGGGTTCGGTTTAGCTGTCCGAAATGCTGTCCCGCTATGGTGGTACCTGAGGCCAGACGTCGCCGGAGAAGACTTTAATGTAAACGATTTCTTAGTTTCTGCACTAAGACATCTCATCACTGCACTTATGTTATACGGATACCTGGTTCCAATTTCTCTCTACGTTTCAATAGAAGCCGTTAAAATTCTTCAAGCGAGTTTCATAAACAGCGATTTGCATTTATATGATGAGGTCACCGGAACACCAGCAAAGGCTAGAACATCAAATTTGAACGAACAGTTAGGACAGGTGGACACCATTCTTTCCGATAAAACCGGGACACTAACATGCAACCAGATGGATTTCTTAAAATGCTCAATTGCCGGGTGTCCTTATGGGAAACGGTTGAGTGAAGTCGAGCTTGCGGCGGCAAAACAAATGGCGGCGGCATTGGAGTCGCGCGATTCCGATTCCAGCCACGGGGGTTTAAGTAATTCCTCCTCTCTGGAAGCAATTACAATCTCCAATAATGGAAACACCGAGAAAAAGGAATCGATTAAAGGGTTTAGCTTTCAAGACGATCGGTTACAAAATGGGAATTGGTTAAAAGAACCGAATTCTGAAGTTATACTTTTGTTTTTTCGTATTCTCGCAGTGTGTCACACCGCGATTCCGGAGGTTAACGAGAAGACTGGAGAGTTGACTTACGAAGCAGAATCACCTGATGAAGGGGCTTTTCTAGTTGCGGCTCGGGAATTTGGGTTTCATTTTGTGAAAAGAACTCAAAATAGCATCGTAGTTAAGGAAAGACTTTCTATAAACCAAGAACCGGTTGAAAAGGAATACATAATACTAACTTTATTGGATTTCACTAGTAAGAGGAAAAGAATGTCGGTGATTATACGTGATGAAACTAATCAAATCCTTATGTTTTGTAAAGGTGCAGACACCATTATTTTTGATCGGTTAGCAAGTAACGGGAAAATATATTTAGAGGCGACAACAAAAAATTTGAACGATTATGGTGATGCGGGGTTGCGTACATTAGCACTTGCGTATAAAAAGCTTGATGAAAATGAATACTCGAATTGGTATGAAAAGTTTCATAAGGCCCAATGCTCAAGTGGGCCAGATAGAGAGGATGTGTTAGAAGAACTATCAGATGAAATAGAAAAGGGGTTTACTCTAGTCGGTGCAACCGCCGTTGAAGATAAGTTGCAGAAAGGTGTTCCTCAATGTATCGATAGATTAGCTCTTGCCGGTCTAAAAATTTGGGTTCTCACCGGAGACAAGATGGAAACGGCGATTAATATCGGGTTCTCGTGTAGTTTGCTCCGACAAGGGATGAAGCAGATTTGTATAGTTGTATCCGCAGAAATGTTGGCTCAAGATACGAAAGACGTTATAAAGGATAACATTTTATCTCAAATCACTAGTGCATTACAAACAGTAAAAGGAAAAAAAGATCCAAATGCACCATTTGCTTTGATCATTGACGGAAAAACGCTGACATACGCTTTGGAAGACGACTTAAAGTTCCAATTCTTGAACCTCGCCATAAACTGCGCGTCTGTCATATGTTGTCGGGTGTCCCCAAAGCAAAAAGCTTTGGTAGTTCGATTAGTAAAAGAAGCAACAGGAAGAACGACGTTAGGGATTGGCGATGGGGCAAACGACGTCGGAATGATCAAAGAAGCAGACATCGGAATCGGAATTAGTGGCGTTGAAGGTATGCAAGCTGTAATGGCAAGCGATTTTGCAATCGCACAGTTCCGATTCTTGGAAAGACTCTTGATTGTTCATGGACACTGGTGTTACAAAAGAATCTCAAAGATGATTTGCTATTTCTTCTATAAAAACATAACCCTAGCCCTAACGCTATTCTACTTCGAAGCCCAAGCTGGGTTTTCCGGTCAAATGCATTACGACGACTGGTACATGCTTTTATACAACGTGTTCTTAACCTCATGTCCAGTTCTTGCCCTAGGAGTGTTGGAGAAAGATGTAAACGCAGACATATGTCTACAGTTTCCCGCTTTATATCAACAAGGCCCAAAGAATCTGTTTTTCGATTGGTATAGAATAATTGGGTGGTTAGCAAATGGCGTTTACTCTTCTATTGTAATCTATATTATAAACATGCGGATCTTCAGCCCTGAATCTTTTCGTAAAGAAGGGGAAACAGCGGATATGTATGTGATAGGTACAGCTATGTTTACAAGCATAATATGGGTGGTGAATGTTCAAATATTTCTGATATCTCATTACTTGACACGTGTCCAATTACACACAATTTGGGGTAGTATCGTGGTGTGGTATTTAATAGTTTATATATATGGAATGTTGCCGGTGAGTTGGTCGGCAGGGAATATATATCATCAGTTGCCAGAGGTTCTTGGGCCTGCACAAAAGTTTTACCTATCAACGATATTAGTGACTTTGTTGTGTAACATGCCATATCTTATTCATATATCATATCAAAGATGTTATAATCCAGAAGATCATCATGTTCTTCAAGAGATGAAGAATTTGAAGAAAGATGTTACGGATAAGAAGATGTGGAAAAGGGAACAATCGAAAGCAAGACAAGAAACAGAGATAGGGTTGTCGGCAAGAGTGGATGCAAAGATAAGATATATGAAAGGGAGAATGACCAAGAGATATTCACTGCTTGCTCCTCGTTCTCCATGATTGAAAAGGATGTTCTATATATATATATATGTATAAGTTGTAGCTAAAATCTCTTAACAAATCTGAGGTTTAAATACCTTTTGTATATGATGTTTAGGATTTGAAGGGTATGGGTATATGATTGAATTTTTCCCCAGTTGTCTCTCATCTAGGGTTTCATATAGATACGGGTATCACCAGTACAAGTCGATCGAGTGTTGTTAAATTAGGTTTGTATAGTAATTAGATAGAATCAATTAATTTATGAGTTTGTAAATGATTTGAATTCAGTGATTTTGAATAGTTCATGTATTTGTATTTTTGTTGTTTGGAAATTGGAAGTGAGGAATATTTGAAATATGATTATACGAGTATTTGTATGCATTATGGACTAGTAATATACAACTATACATCTTTCCTTTGTATTTGGAGTTTTGCAATGATTAATGAGTTTGGGTGGGTTTGTTAAATCAGTATGAATGGCATACAAGATAACCATCATCATTCCTTACACTCTTGCACAAGTTTCATAAAAAATAGAGTAAATTAAATTTCTCAATAAAATATATCAGCTACCCCCTCCTTCTCGTGGTACAAACAACCATCATCTTCAACAACCAATACCATCACATTTGAAACCTTTTTGCTGACATTGTCTTCCAACGAACCATCAAATCCCTTTTACAATACCGCTCCACGTCTAAATTTGCAACCCTCTTAGCCACCACTTCTTGTCCGGAGCACGTAGGCGTAAAGGAGTACGGCGATGTTAATAAGTGGTGTTGCCAATGACCGCCTTCTTACCCACTACCGGTTCTTAAGTCTTCTTCTGACGAACCATATCCACCCATTAAACTCATCCCTTTTGCATTAGGACTCGTGCGTCATCAGAAAATATGGTGCAAATGATGGGTGACGGTGATGGTTAAGTTCATCAGCTCTGTCTCAACTCCGATGTTGAGTGTCTCATATCTGAAGGAAGAACGAGATAGGTTTGGTTGTAGGGGAGGAAAAACAAGAAGAGGAATGGTAGGCAAAGGTTTCCAATGACTGTGGATGAGAGGTTTTTCCAGTGTCTCAGATCCAACGTCATGTGTCTTTTTTCCCCTCTCACTCCTTAACTCAATCCATCATCGCCATTCCTTCGGTTTAGAAGCCATGGATTTAATTTTGATTTTGGATATATGGGAACTCTTAATTGTTAAAAATGTTACAACCATGGTTAGTGGTGGTGGTAATCGGAGGTGTTGTATTGTTGTTTGGTGACCGAACACAAGAAGGGGGGGGGGGGGGGGGGGGGGGGGGGAAGGGGAAGTAGTGGTGAGGGCAAATCAGTCTTCTTACATTGATTAAGGAGCAATCATGCAACACAAACGTACCTTGGGGATTGTTCAAATTAAAAATGGAAGTTATGGATCAAACGTGCAATCTACCCCAAACCACATGGACCATTCATGTAATTTACTTTAGAAATATTTCTTGATGTTTATCAACTTAGGTTGTGTTTGACGCGCCACAGCTAGCTGATAAGATGACTTAATTTTCGAGCTTTCTTATGTTGTCATGTTTGGTAAGCCAAAAAATAGCTTTTAAGTTAGCCTTTTAAGAAGCAACTTAGACTAGCTTTTTAGATGCTTTTTGAAAAATTTCCAAATATACCCTTTAATTAATTTTAGAAACACATTCTTTTAAATGTCTTTTTCCGTAATTTTATATCTTTTAGCTAGCTTTTCAGTTAATTTTACCAAACATCATTTTTTATCAGTCAGCATTTCAATTATCAGCTAGCTTTTCAGTTAGTACGCCAATAATAGCTTTAGGCATTCAACATTTCAACTATCATGTTTGGTGAATCCCTACTCTTCAATACCATTACCAAAGTATGTTACCTAACACAATTCCATTATGGCATTTAACCATATTATCACCAATCCATCTCAATTCAAAGTTGGACTAAATTACACAAAGTCAATACTTCGATTCTAAAGAGTTATAACCAGCTTGAAATAGAAATAATACTTGTTTATTAACATCACAAATCAAACTTTTATGGTGTTACAAACATTTTTATCATGCATCAACATTCACATGTTGGCCCCAATTGTTGTATAAACTCTAACTCGTCAATCATGTCCAAAGTTCATGGCTGATGGCAATTGCGATGGCATATATCCATTAAATGTTGTTATGCACACTAACAAATAACATTTACATAACAATTTCACACGTATACTTCAAGTATCATATTCATCTCCCAGTTTCTAAGAACCTTAATACCCAACAATGAGAGCTTTGTTAATGGAAAATGGAGTCTAATACATTTGATTTTGGGTTTGATCGAAAAACTATTGTAATCCGTTGAATACATGTGATTTGTTAAACTTTCGTTTGAATAATTTAGCATGCAAAAAAAAAAAAAAAAAAAAGAGTGGGTTTTTAGTTGATAAGTTATATTTGAGAGTTTTTTTTATATATGTATGCATGAATGATTGACCTGTTTTTTAGAATACGGAGTTATAACTTATAATATACAATTATACATACTTGATTGATGAATGATGCTGAAAAGTTACGATTAATAACGTGAATCAACACTGTGCATGGGCAAACTTACAATAAATGTCAATCAACAACAAGAATGGTGAATGTAAATCCAAATCGTTATCGATTGTGCATATCACATTATAGTGCATGCATGCTTTATTTTTTTAGATCCTCTTTATTCAACATGTACAAGTTTGAATTTCTTCATGAAAAAATGATCAAATTAATCCCTCCTTGTCAACAATTAATGTCACGACGTAATCTCTTCTTCAACTTGGGAATTGAACACAAAGCTTGGAAAGGTTGTCGTAATATCCCTGCATTCATTCATTCATTCATTTTTACAAACTTATTTTATTAATTATATACAATATAAAAATAAAAATAACATCTACAAAATTACCTTAGATACGGAAGTGTCATTATTTTCAACAAGGAGGGATTTTTGGTAACATAAGCTTGCCATTCTGATTTGTCAATCTTCCCATCCCGGTTTGCATCGGCATCCGAAAACGTCTGCTTAAAACAAATATAAAATATTCACAAAAGTCAAACAAATAAAAAAAAAAAAATCACAAAAGTCAAACTTACATTGTCTAGTATCATCTCAATTGTCTCATCAGCAAGCCTTAGCTCAGATTCACGTAAAAGTGCAATTAACATCAGCTTAACCTACAAATTAAAACTTGTAAAACAATGAGAATGTACCCAGAAGGGCATTTATGTCTTTTTGCACATTAATATACCTCATGGCGCTCAATGAATCCTGTTCCATCCAAATCATAAAGCTTGAAAGAAACTAAAAAACAAAAGTAAAAAATATATATAAAGAGATTAATTATTGGTTGATTTTGGAATTTGGAGAACTGTAATTGGGGGATTTAGAATTAAATATAGACTTACAATTGATTTTGTCTTCTAGTGGAGCTTTAGGGTGGAACACGTCAAGTGATCTAACAAAGTCACCAAAATCGACGACTCCCTTATGCTTAACGTCAAAAAGACTAAAAATCTACACACATATATAACAAATTAATTTCAGTTATAATGGGTTCATTTATTTAATGAAATTATTTGCATAAATTGGTAAACTAATTAACAAGAACAACATACCCTATTTGCAAACAGATTCTTTTTCCTTTTGTTCTTGAACAAAGCTAGTAGGAATTCTTCCTGCATATATAATAGTTAGTGAACATAATTAAACATGTAATATCCGGATACATATTTAATTATAATTCTGACATAATTAATTAAACTACCTTGCTAATTAGTCCATCATCAACTACAGAACTGCTTATGCTCTTGAATAGCTCAAATAGTGCTTCGACCTCACTAACACTGACTGTATACAGTGGACACAAAATCAAAACAAGTGGTTGAGCTGAATCATGATTGATTGAAATTAATTAATTAAGAAAGTGATGACGTGGAAATTAAGAATTACAAGAAGTTTGAGAAGCAAGAGTCCTTGGGTCTTCACGGGCAGGAACCCGTCTGCCCGCAGTAGAATAGCAACAGCCCATTCAACAACAAGGATGGTGCAGGATTACAAGCATCCCACGGATTCACTGCTGTTTATTATCAAAAATCATCTCACCCTTCACACAATCACAATATCAAACCCGATCAAAAACAAAACCGATTACTAGTCTATCAGAGGATAATTATATGCAAAGTGCAAGATGTTGTCTTGATTCATCACAATGATCATCATTCTTTTGCTCGATACTACAGAGGTCAACATTTAAGTAAAGTTTTATGTTTTGA
Organism: Lactuca saligna; assembly: GCF_052625555.1. Lineage (NCBI taxonomy): Eukaryota > Viridiplantae > Streptophyta > Magnoliopsida > Asterales > Asteraceae > Lactuca > Lactuca saligna. Next base: position 14,332,308 of record NC_136419.1, on the reverse strand, counting down.
ATCACATGAAAAATTGATCAAACATGAAGGTAAAGCAATATAAGTTAGCAAAAAAAAATCTGGTATCAGAGTTTATCAATTATCAACAAGCTTACTAACAGATAAAAAAATGATCATATGAACCATTTTTGTGTTGTTGATGAAGATGAACTCAATCACATGACCTAGATCACATAAATTTCTGTTAGCAGTACCTCGATATCATGCCATATTTTTTTTTTTTTTTCTATTCAATCAACCAAAATAATCACAATCGAGATCTCATAAAATTCACATAGATTGAGAATAGACGCTCATTCGTCGTTCGCTTTTCGTAGGGTTAAGATGACAAGAATATATCACAAGAAAAAAATAATCATTCTTCAACAAAATCCACAGATGCAAACACCTTCGATCTTTCGCAATGTATGCTTCCGAAAAACATTTTAACGCAATAAACTAAATAAGAAACGATTCAACGAAACAAAGAGTATAACAACGGTGATCGATAATGACGAAGATAAAACAATACTGGACACAAATTCACCATAACGAATCGCTTTCCTATATCCATCGCCTCTTGAAGATTAACGGTTATTCAAATTCAATGAACACCAAAACTATCCATACATAATTGCAGTATAAGAATCAATCACACAAAAATCTGTAACAAAAGTAATAGAGAATTGAGAGATTGCATACCCGCAGGGACGAAACAAGCCGCCCTATAGGAGAGATGACGTTTTCCTGGACACCGGCAACCGGAAAGGGAGGTTGTTGTGGAGAATCGTATAATGTGTATTGATCGGGATCTACACGAAGCCCGCGAAAATTTGCCTAGTCTTTTATGCCTCAACACAACCAAGTATATATAGATTCAGGCGGTGAACAGAGCTACGTGATTGTCACGTGATAATTCAAGGGATTTTTGAAAATCATTCTTTGTTAATTAAAAAAACAAAATCATTCTTTTTTGAAAAACAAGCAACTTGATGGATGCTCAAAACTGATAGGGGAAGATAGCTCATAATTGATAATCGGTAGAAGGTAGTCGGTAATAACAGTAATTTTTAATGATGTAAAACTCAATAAAACCAATAGCTAAAAGCTCAAAAAAAAAAAAAAAAAAAAAAAAAAAAAAAAAAAACTATTTGAATTAATTTTTCGATTATAAGATTTTTGTTTTAAATAAAAACTAAAAACTCCTATGGCCTAACGAAATTTCTTTTTCCAATTTTTCTTAAAAGTCCATATCGAACACGTCTATAATCTTTCTTATTTCATGAACTTTGAAACTCGGTTTTTTACACTCCATATAAATATTATATCAAATGAGGTTTTCACTTATTGTTTTATATAATATGTAATAAATATGAGAAATTTTCAGAAAAATTCTAAAATTTTAAAAATTAATGATTAAGTTGTATTTTTTTTAAAAGAAAAAATCCAAGAAACCAGTAAAATACATTTTAAATACATATTTATACATATAAAAATATATTTAGCTGTTGAAAATATCAAATTGGGGGAAAGTAAATAAATTAGCTAATTAGTTGGTTTTTTGGGTTTTTTCTATTAAAAAAAAAATTACGACTAAAACGTTAATTTTTCCTAAAATTTATTGAGACTTTTCTAAAAATTTTCCCATAAACGTTAACAAAAGTTTATAAAACATCGGCCACACGTGGTTATTAAACTACTGAAAATATTTCATATTCGTTACAAATCTGGTTTCAGTTTTGGCAATATACTAAATGTTATAAAAGTTATAACCAAACTATGATTAGGTTTTTTGTTTGTTTTATCGTCAATATGTGTTTTTCTTCTCGGTTTCCATGTTCCTTTCATGGTTTTTTCATTTGTTTGTATTATATATTTGGTTTGCTTACATATTTTTGTTTGGTTGTTGGGTTCCTTTCACATAATTTCCATTTGTCTATATTAGTCTGTTTGTTTTTTTTGTGGTTTTCTATGATGAGCCAACTTTTAGTACCCAAAACACATGACTTTGATATAAAAGTTACATTATACATGGGTTTGACTTTATGTTATCTAATGTTTTTAACAATCGAGAATATCAAAATCTTTTTAGTAAACCATCAGAGTATCATTCAAATAGCTTCTTAATTCGTTATTAGAGTTGCTACCATCCGTATTATAGAAATTGGCGAAAAAGTCATTACCATCATAACAATCAACGAATTTTTTCACGACTTTTTGTTAATAAAATCCACAATTTTCACGACTATTTTGTTAAGAAAATCCACAATTGTGAGTCTTTCCAGATTGTTCCTAAATATTTTCTCCATTCTTATCTCGACCTCCTAAACCATTGATGCCCTTTATACTCTACGTCTGATTTCCTAAACAACTTATCCATGTAATCGAGCATTTTTGTAAATGTATGTAACAAAAAAAGTGATTTGATGATAGGATCAAAGAAAACACCGAAGTACGTAAATCATTCATCTTATCATAGTCACCTTAATATTTGTCATATTTCGCATTCATGTCTATTATCATTTTAATCAACTTTGGTACAGCCGCCAATTTCTTAACTTCGTGTTCGCGTCTAAACCTTCATTAATGAAGAGTTGTACTAAAGGTTTTGATGTGGTCGAAACAATTTTCATTTTTGTCTTTAAACTTTTTTGAGGAATGACACCATATTTGTTATCATAGTGAAATCATAATGTTGTGATGTTATACCTAGATCCTTATCATACTCTTTTTCTATCAAAAATACATAAAGAATGGATTAGGGTTCATCTCATGCAGAAATACTAAAAACATTCCACCCTTGATATCCTGTCTTTAAAGGAGTGTAATTCAATTAAAATGTAGCAAAATAGGTGAAATTATAGTCTAAAATTAAATAAAAACAATAAACTACAGGTCGGAAAAATATTATGTCATTCCGACTTCAAACGATTTAGTTATGATAATTTAAAATATTTTGCAGATTCAACAAAATGCATAAAAACTAGAGCTTTGAAATAAATAATACCTCTTAATCCAAATTCCATTAACGCCTCATGTAGCTCGTATGAATGAGGTCTTCAATAACTCGAAAACTGAGTTTCGTCGGGTAAGGGTGTCTCTACATAAAACCTCTTCATTTCTAGCTAACAAATTTTCATAAACTCTCTTATTGATGTGTTATTATGTATATAACCACTTAAAAGCTTTAAATTTATATCCTAATTATTAAAGTCAGCTAAAACACAATAGACATTATACCTATTCGCGTAATAGTAAAGTAGAGTAAATAAGAGTTGAACACATGGAACGATATTCTAGTTAAGAAAATAATGCCAAATTTTAAACTAAGAGAATACTTATTTGTGGGTTTAATCTGATTTTTCAAGTTTAGAAAAACTTAAATTAAATAATTAATTGCTTCAAACTAAAAGAACAATTTGAAAACAAAGAAGATACTTTCGTTTAGTTTTGAACCCCCATTTTCATATTAGAAATTAAATATCCTCCTACCATTTGTTTCTACTTTTCCTCCTACCATATAAAATGTTGACAAGTGGATTAAATGATTATTAATTTCATTAAATGTCTAATTAAATGTGACACATGTCAACATTTGATATGGTAGGAGGAAAAGTAGTAACAAATGGTAGGAGGATATTTAATTTCTCTTTTCATATGGTCAATATCAAACAATGGATTAATATCAGATGGACAACAAATTAAAAATCAATAATTATCATGATCATACTAACTAGTATATTTCAATTTATGAACCTTAACAACAATGATCATATTAGTTAAGAACACTTTGATTTTAAGATTTATTTGGGCTATGAATGAATGAATCTACGAATTATCTATCCATGATCAAGATTAGACAATCAAGCAATTGTTATGATCAAATAATGCTCTTTACCACAATTAAGCAACAAACTTTATCACCTATAATAGGGTATGGTCTGTTGGATTATGTGTCTAAACCAATAACTGAATTAGTATAATCTTAAATTATTAGCAAAGTCTTTTTGGGTTGCCCTCGAACATAGTAATTGAATAAGATGATTTTTAGAGAGAAAGAGGGAGACTGGTTTATTGATTTATTATATGATTAATAAATAGAAATAAATAAATTTATTAATATGTTATGAAAATAATATATTAATTAGAAATAGTAGCATTTCATTAATAATTAATCAGATTAATTTTGTGATTAATTATATTAACTAAAAGTACAAGGGTTAAAGTGCAATTGTTCAATAGTTGAACAACAAAGAGTCCAGAACCTTCCCTGGAAGGAGGTAGACGAAATTAGGGTATTCCAGGGCATCTGGAATATTCATTGTTGATAAATAGGAAGCTGGATAATTACCAATTTGAATTAATACTATTTTATTCAAATTAGGGTTATCTAATGTTTCCAGGTTGCACTATAAAAGGACCCCTTCGGCTACAACTTTCGGCCACTTGATCCTCAAGAGCCCTAGGCCGAAAATTTGACATCCCCTCTCTTCTCTCAAAAGCTTCTTGTTGCTAGTGTTGTGTAACATCCCGACTCCCAGGTATATATTGTTAAATCTTTTAAACTCTCATTATAGAACTTACTTGAAGATTTGGTTGCCCCAACTATTCGTGTAGATATTGATCAAGTCGCGTTAATTTTAGAGTCTACTCGACGAGTAGAGGTTGTGCATGGAAACCCTAATTTTTAGGGTTTTCACCCTATTTAAATGACATTAAGTCCTTTCACTAAGCCACCCTTGCTAATTTCATGTCCAGAGAGCAAACCCTTAGCAAAAAAATCCTTATTTTGAGTGTGTGTGTGAGGCTAAAGTGGGTTATTGGTGCATTTCTTGAAGAAGCTTGAAGGTTGAGGAGCTTGGATCAAGAAGAAGGTAGTAGATCCGTTATTTAATTGGTGTTAGTAACCAATTTGAGGTATAAAGCTAATACCTTGACTTTTCATTCCGTAGATCTTTTCTTATATAAGTTTATGGGCATTTTGGTGCAAAATGGGGGTCATTCTCAGGTTTGAGCTTGTCACAAGGACATGGTTTCGGATCTAGACTCCTCTAGGCCCTTTTTGACATAAAGCCCCAAGCTTTATGAAGCTTTGGCCCTTCTTCATGCCCTAAACTTATTGTTAGACTTAGTTTTGGTGTTTTAAGCCTTCTGAGACCTTGCATGCACGTAAAGTTGGCAACTTTACGTGTTAACTTCACCCTAGAAAGTCAGATCTGTAGTTTGGAGCTATAAACTTGACTGGAATGAGCTGAACGTGAAATGGATGAAGGAACTGGACAAGTTGCATAGTCAACTCGATGAGTTGGTTAGGGTTTACCCACTTTCTGGATTCTGAGTAAACCCGACAAGTAGGTGAGATGACTCGGTGAGTTGATGAGGGTTTTCCCGATATTTTGGATACTGCATGGACTCGACGAGTTACTTGGTAACTCAGTACATTGACTGGGATTTTTGCAACTTTCTAAGTTCTGAAGGAACTCGATGAGTCTTTAAGCTTCACTCGACGAGTTGGGTTAACATGGACTGTTGACCTGTACCATTAACTTTGACTTTGACCTGGGGTTGACCAAGTTTGACTTCTAAGGGTAATTTGGTAATTTAGGAATTTATGGAGTTGGATCAATGGTGGATGTAGGTGTTGGTGTTTGGAGCTGTGTTTCGGGAGTTTGATATTTCAGTTCCGACCGAAATTGTGAGGTGAGTTGTCCTCACTATACTAACAAGGTTGAAGGCATCAATTTCGGCCCTTTTTTTGGATTGTTATCTTGGTTATTGCATGATGATATGCTTAGTGACCTGTTAGGTCGGTATCCTGGTATATAGGATGATGATTTGTTAGTGACCTGTTAGGTCGGTATCCTGGTATATAGGATGATGCTATGATTAGTGATATGTTAGATCGGTTTTATTGTTTGTACATGCTAGCTATCTTATGATATCTATGTGTTGATTGTGTATGTGGGGTTGGGTTGAGGCGGACCTACTTTGTGCTGAAGACCAACAAACCCAGGGCGGATCGGATAGACTGTAGACCCATTAGGGTATATCAGTTAGGCCGAAGGCCCGGAGAATGGTCCAGACAGGATGAAGCCCCAGGTGAGCGGACCAGACTCTATATGCATGTTGTTACTTGCTATGATATGGTTATGATTTGTATGGCATTGATATTCTGGGGGAACTCACTAAACTTCGGGCTTATAGTTTTGGATTTTGATTTAGGCACTTCGGTTGATCGCAGGAAGGCGAATGCGTGATTGTGGACCTCCTCAAATTTTTATGATTTTGTTTCTGTGATACTCTGATATGAAACTATTTTGAAAACATTTTGTAATGAATATTGGTTTTTGAATGCTTGAAAAAGTTTAAAATTTTCAGGAATTTTATGGATGTTACATGTTGGGTGTGACCCATCACAGGCAATACATTTGTGTGATTAGCTTCCAAGTTATTAAAGAAAGGATTCTTGATTGTTTATTACAACAATTAAAAGGAATGTTGTTCCTTCTACAATTTTCGTAATTACCTAGGGCAAGAGTGTTCTTGTTATTCAATAGAATGTTACATCAATAGTATTATGGCCTAGATCTTTAGGTTGCATGTACCCTTAAGTGTTAAGGATTTATCCGTGTTAATACATGTAAAACCAATCAATGGTATAAGAGAGTATGGTTGTCTAACAATTGAAGGTATATTGCTTGAAATTGAACAAGGAGGATACACATAATCGTCATTTTGTTTCAACACCACGATGTGGTGTTCTTCCGCCACACCATGGTGATCTTCATATACATGTTTTTTTGATTTTCCATGACATGGCAATTTTCCGCCACGTCGTGGTGGACGATCAAATAAGCTAAAATCCGTTTCTTGCTTAGTTCAAGAGTTTATTAGGATAATTACTTTAGATAATGTTTTTTAATTGTATGCAAAACTATATAATTATCTTAGTAATCAAATATCCTGATCTTGAATTTGTGAATTATATTTATGTTTTAATTATATTTAATTATTTGATTAATTAAAAGATAAAGATCAAAACATAATTGGTTTATTTTAAATTAATTTAAATTCGAAAATTTTGAAAATTTAATTTAAACCTTGTATGTTTGAAAAGTTTTAAAATACACTTTTAATAATATATATATATATATATATATATATATATATATATATATATATATATATAATATTAAAAGTTAAATACTATATTTATAAGATTAAGTAAGTCAAATCACTGGTACACCTCATTCACGAAGTCATGCTATAAGAGAGTTTAAGGAAGCGGCCTATAAAATGACCGTCATTGGGTATCCATTCTTACCCAACGCTCTCTTGTATGGTGGAGGGTTGTTAGCAGAACAGATTTGATAGGACATGACCTCATTAATAAGTATAATGATATAAAAAGTAACTAAACTCTTTTATAAAATCTCACTCTTGGTTACTTTAGGAAAATGTGAAATGTATGCTAATCCATAAAGTCGCACATTATACTTTATAGTAGTTAGTGGAGCGCGTGTAGTTAACCGGCACACTAATTGTGACTATAAAGAGTAATAATGGGTATCTCAAAAGTTATCGTTGATTAATGGAGCGTGTGTGGTTAACTGACACATTAAAATGAGATGATAAATGTCATCGAGAGTGTCATGATAATTTGTATAGTTATTCACATCTTGTTTGTGATCCTTGGTAACCCAGACACAAATAGAAGAGCATAATCTGATAGTGGTGAATTGCTTTTACCTACCTTTATAAATTTGCAATAAGATTATGGCATCCCTCTTTTTAGTTGTGAATTGTTATTTTGGATCCTAGCCTTAATCATTTATTATGGTTTAAAATATTAAGGGTAATTGTCATCTAACTAAAACTATTTTTTTTCTACTCTTGTTGATGCTTCTACTCCATCATCTTCTACTCATCACTTGGGTTTCTCCCTACTCTCCATCATCTCCAAGTCACTTTTAATGGCTCCAACTATAATGATTGGATGCATAACATCAGAATGGATCTTCTCTTCGAGGGTAAAGAATATGTCCTTGAAGAGAAACTTGTTGAAGTCGATGAAGCTACTGCTACTCTTGAACAATAAGCCTCCTACATAAAACACTACGACGATTCAACAAAAGTTGCTTGCATCATGGTCACCACAATGACTCCTGAATTGCAGAGGTTTTATGAGGACTACTGGCCTTTTGAGATGAACAATAACCTTGTGGAAAAATACTACAAGAGAGCTCATAAAGAGAAGTTTGAAGTGGTCAGGTCCCTCAAGGCTTGCAAAATGGAAGAAGGAGAGTCTGTTTGCAACCACGTGCAGAGAATGAAAATATATGTGGAGTTCCAAGTCAAGCTCAATGTGCATTTTGATGAGGAGTTGGCCATTGACATGGTCTTAAATTCCTTTCCAAGATGTTATGATCAATTCATAGTAGCTTATCATTTGAAAAACACAAAAACCACATTAGCCCAACTCCATAACTTGCTACCGACTGCTGAGTCGGGATTAAAGGGGAAGAATTCAACCCCTCCTGCTAATGCTCCCGTTCTCATCATTGAAAAAGGTAAAGGAAAGAAAGGTTACTCCCAAAGCTAACTGGAAGAACAAGGCCCATGTAGGGTTATCAAGTAATGAGCCAAAAGTGAAGCCCAACTCATACATTCTAGCTGTTAGTGACCCCAAAGAGGCCATTTAATACTATTGCAATGACAAGGGACATTGGAAGAGGAGCTGCCTCAAATACTTACAAGACATCAAGGGTGGCAAAGGTGAAGCCATCGTCGGCAGGTAAATACACTATTCAAACTAATAACCCACCATCTACTCATTCTCGGGATACAAGATGTAGATTTCACATTTATACTGATTTGTTACGGCTAAAAGAAAGTGAGGAGGTGGAGCATGGAAGGATGAATCTGATCATGGGAAATAGGCAATCTTTTCCTATTACCAAGATTAGGACTTATTAGCTTGGGCTTAGTAGTGATGTTAGGATTAGTTTAACTGATTTTTGTTAATTGTCATAAATGACATAAAATATTATTTCATTGCATGCATTGTTTAGACAAGTTTTTCACTATGATTTTAATGATTTTAATGGTTCAATTTTAGTTTATAAAAATGGTGTTTTTATATTTTAAGCTTTACCTTGTAATGGTGCGAATGAAACTATGACTTGTGTTGATAACTTAGGTAATAGTGTATTTCATATTAATCCGTCTAATGGTCTAGATAAGGCATGCTTGTGGCATTATCGTCTTGGGCACATTAACAACAAACACATCGCCCAACTCCAAAAGGATGGAGTCTTGGAATCTTTTGACCTAAGGCCAAATGATGAATGTGAATCTTGTCTTTTGGGCAATATGACAAAATCATCTTTCACTGGATCTTGTGAAAGATATGAGGGTTTGTTGGACCTCATACACATAGATGTGTGTGGACCCTTCAGATCCACCACTAGAGATGCTAATCGATTTTATGTAACATTTACAGATGATTATAGTAGATATGACTATATTTACTTAATCAAACATAAATCAGAAACCTTTGAAAACTTCAAAGAGTTTAAGCATGAAGTCGATAATCAATTAGGCAGGAAGATAAACATGCTTCGGTCTACTAGGAGGAGATTATTTTAGTATCGATTTCCATGAATACCTCAAGGAATGTGGAATAGTTTCAAAGTTGATTCCTTTTAGGACACCAAAACTTAATGGTGTGGCTAAGAGGCACAATCGAACCTTGTTGGACATGGTTCGTTCCATGATTATTCGAGCTACTCTTCCCATTTCCTTCTAGGGGTATGCCTTAGAGACAACCACCCATATTTTGAATCTTGTCCTTACTAAAAGGTTGTCAAAACACCTCACAAAATATGGACAGGGAAAGTTCCCTCATTAGTACATATCAAGGTCTAGGGTTGTGAAGTTTTCATTAGACGAGAGACTCATGACAAGCTAGAAGCCAGAAGTGAGCGATGTATTTTCATTGGCTACCCACAAAAGTCTTTTGGATATTTGTTCTATAGGCCTAGTGAAAATGTGGTCTTTGTAGCATGAAGAGGAGTCTTTCACGAGAGATAGCTCATATGCAAAGTGGACAGTGGGAGCATAATTGACCTTGGAGAGATTCAAGAGTCATCCAATAAAGGAACCTTACTAGTAGAGTTAGCATGTCACCTTCTATGGTTTCCATAAAACTTCAGATGGTGATACATTTATCAGTGATCAAACACTGATAAATTAGGATGAGCCATCTAATTACAAGGAAACAATGGCAGGCCTGAGGTTGTTAAATGGAAAAAGGCAATGGACATCGTTTAACGTCCCAAATATAAGACCCAAAAATTTCATTTTCAATTTAATAAAATAAATACCCCAAAAACATCACCATAAAAATCCAAATAAAAAAAATGTATCAATCATCATATCATATCAGATTAAATCACAAATGTGGAACGAGGTGATGTGTGCTCTACAATCATCCCAGACTCTTCCCTTGGGAACCAGAAGTACCTGAAACATATACTGAAAACCGTAAGCCCAAAGCTTAGTGAGTTCCCCAACATAGTAAATACTATACATAAATAAAAACGTAACGGGTCCCACCCAATGAATATATCGGGCCTTACCCACATCGCATAACGGGCCCTGCCCACTGAGTATAATGAGCCCCGCTCAAACTCACATATCGGGCCCCGCCCACTGAGTATAACGGGCCCCACCCAAACTCGCATAACGGGTCCCACCTAACGTGCAAAACATATAAGCACATACACATACAAGAGTCACACCGACATCTAGTATCCTAGCATCACTGATCATGGGTCGGTATTGGTGCCTTAGACCCACTAAACATGGTGAGGAAACTTACCTCACACCATCAAATCTCACATAAAGAATCCATGGTTGTTGGCCCACTAAAATCCCTGTGCTAATAATTACAAAATAACATCTAGTTAATAATTGGATCCCAGCACACACTAAAAGTCCAAACTAGAGTAAAAGACCTTTTTACCCTTCCCTAAATTGGCCCAAGGCCAAAGCCCAATCCAAATATCCAAAAATCCCAACTTCCACAAATATTTCCCAAAGCCCAATTATTGCCCAATATTCCAAATTAGGCCCAAACCTATTTTATGGGCCTTCAACCAATATCCAATAAACCTCTTTAGCCCAAAATAGCATTCTAATGGCCCAAAAGGCCCTAATAATCCATAGTCCAATCATAGCCCAACACCGTGATCCCAAACCTTTCGAACCCCAACTGCTAAGTATGTGGGGCGTACTCAACACGTACGCTAAGCGTACTCGCATGGAGGCTTATACGTGCGACGTACCAACTTGTACACCGAACATACTCCTCAGCTTTGCCAACCTTCCTTATTCAGCACTTAGTTGGTTAAGACTTTGACCCAAAACCTAGATCTGACTTCTCGAAGGTGGTTTATCACATAAAGTTGCCAAATTTATGTGCATGCATGGCTTAATGGTGAATTTTAAGCTCAAAATAACTTAACAAAGGGTCTTAACACATGCATGAGTCCATAAACACCTCCAAGCTTGCATTTTTATGAACAAGGGGACCCCAAAATGCCCAGATCTGTAAGGTTAGGTTTCTAAAACGTGTAACATCCCAAAATTGATGACTAAATTTTTTTATTTTTAATTACATAATTATAAAAACCAGTAGTTTGAAAACATCAATAGTGTCATCCCATATCATAATCAAAACCAATATCCCAATAACAAAAACATGTCATAAGAAAATATCATCAGAGTATAACTCCCAAAGATCTCATGTGCGGAAAATCATAGTGTGATGCGTTGTGATCATGTCGGCTCCTTTCCTTTCGAACTAGAAGTGCCTGAAACCAAAACTGAAAACCGTAAGCACGAAGCTTAGAGTTTCCCCATCATACCATATAACATACAATAAACATATTGCCTTGCATATCCACGTGATAGCCTACCCCTTCAGTCTGTTTCAACCGATCACTACCTAGCATATCTGGGTGTTGGCATACCCATTCGGTCTCTTTCAACTAGTCACTTTCTAGCATATCTGGGTGCCAACATACCCCTTTTGTCTCTTTCAACAAGTACCACCTAGCATATCCAGGTGCTGGCCTACCCCTTCGGTCTCTTTCAACCGGTTACGTGGTCAATTTCACCCCTACCACTACCACATAATATCCTAGCATATAAGCACATGAATCATATAATGCCTAGCATATTTGGGTGTTAGCCTACCCCTTCGATTTCTTTCGACCGATTACGGGGTCTACTTCACCCCAACCACTACCACGTAATAACATAGCATACAAGCACATAAATCTCAACAGATAGTGGCATATCATAAAATTATTACAAAGACAATCATCTCTACTGTAAACAACTACTAGTAGGACAATATTGGTGCCTTCGGCCCACTCATACCGGGAAGGTAACTCACCTCGAAAACTGGAAGTAGCTGAAGAGTTCCTGACTCCAAATATCAACCCAACTCAGTCCCCTACACATAAAATACTTCCATAATTACCCTTTCATACTCATAACCCCTTAAGGGTCAACTTTTGTCCAAGTCAAAGTCAACGCTTCGAGTTCACTCAACTTTTCGAGTTTGCCTTTAAACTCACCGAGTTCCCAAGAATCACAGAATCGTGAAATCGCGATCCAACTCATCGAGTTTTCCACGAACTCGCCGAGTTCTTCCTTTTCAACAGGATCATGACTTCTCAATACAAATCGTCGAGTCCTTCCCTGAACTCGTCAGGTTCTTCAGTCTGTGTAACACTTCTTAATGCATTAAGTCCTTAATCTTCAGATCTACAGCCTATACTCCACATCTAGGCTGGAAATGCCTCTAGAAGGGTAAAGTTTCCAACTTTACCCATTAATAACTATTCCTAAAGGGAAATGCCTCCATATCTAGGCTGTATCTCAGGAGGAGCCAACCGATATGGTGCCTTGGCTATCGGAGGCGCACCAGGAACTAGGTCAACCCTGAACCATACCTGCCTCTCCGGAGGTACCCCAGGAAAATCCTATAGGAACACATTCGGGTACTCCCATGTGATCGGTATATCGTGTACGGTCTCCTTACCCTTCTTCAGTGTATCCATGACATAGGAAACATAACCTGCGCAACCCTATTGAAGGTAGCGCCTCGCCCTCGGTGCCGAACACAAAGTCGGTCCACACTACGACCTCTCGCCTTGAATCACCAACCCTCCCCTACTTAGGGTCCTAACTTGCACTAGCTACCACTCTAAGTCGTTTACTGCCCCATTGGGGATCAATCAGTCCAAACCCATGATGACCTTATTCCTTCACATGGGAATAGGAACTAAATCCATGGAATACTGCTCATCGAACAACTGCAGTGCACATCCCCGATGAACCCTCACGACCTGAACGATCTTATCATCTGCAATCTCTACATCAAGGGGACAGTCCAGCTCCCTTAGAGCTCTAATGAATCGCTTGCTAAGCGCGACCGATACAAAGGATCGGGTAGCCCCCGATTCGAATAATACCAGCACTGGGATACCGTTCACATGGAACGATCCTTAAACAAGATACATGGAATATAAATATCAAAATGGACATATAATAAAAACTAGGGAGAAGAAACATACCCATCACCACATCTGGTGTGAAACACACCTCCTCGACCGTCAGTTGGAAGGCTCGGCTCCTTACCACAAGAGCATCTGACTTGCCCTGGCAGCCATCTGTGATTTGCAGGGTCGCTGGTGCTGGCGCTACTACTAGCGCTCCTGATACCAATCTCGGGAAGTTGACCTTTTTATGCTCGCTGATTGCAGTGAAAACATAGCAAGTCTGATGTCTAAATGGTGGGGGTAGGGGCATTACAATCCCTGCTAAAGTGCCCCAACTTATCACACTTATAGCAGCCTGATCCCCCTACTTTGCAAGACCTTCTTTACTGAAACCCCAGTCATCTGCCCAGACTCCGCCTTCGTCTTCCGAATGTGCTCTATATCAATCTCCCTCTCTCGTGCCCTGGCTATCATATAATCTAAAGTCGGGAACACCGAGTAGCTGATATTATTTATAGTTAGGTTTTCGGGCCTAGAAGTTATCTATTTATAGTTACCAAAAATCGATCCAACTCGTCGAGTTTTTTTTAGAATAACTCGACTAGTTTCTTCAGTAATTTGCGTACAGCGTGTACGATAAGGCACCCTAAATCAAGAATATTCTTACCAACTCGTTGAGTTGTGGTATTAACTCGTCAAGTTCCTTCTTTTTTTCAGCTTCTTTCTTTAATCTTCAATCTCCAAGCTTCCAATTACTCAATACTCTTCCTTTTTCACCCAAGCATGTCTTTTATTGCTAAAATTGAAATATTAAGCTAATTAAGTACCTTTTTTTCCATAAAATGATATAAAATCAACAATAATTAATAAGATAGTGAATGATTTTTACAACTCAATAAGCCCATATCATTCCTTTTTCGAATTTTAGGATAATTATCATATCTTAGTTGTTATTTTATTTGATTAAAATCTGAACCTTTAGACTAGATAATTATAAAACCCTAATTCAAAAATTGAGGAAGTATAAAAGGAATTTATATTATTTAATTATAAGATTATTCAAGATAATTGATCAATCATTAAAAAGATTTAATATGATTAATTAAATGTTTCATTTAAAGGATAAATATTAAATCTAAGATTGGTTTGAATACTAATTAATTAAGGAAATGACCTATAAAACACTAAGTCATTCGAGCCAAGACTATGCATCATTCACGAAGCAACACTATAAGAGAGGTATAAGGAAATGACCTATAAAATGATTGTTGAATGAGCTTCATTTTCACCAACCGTTTTTTTCTGTGGTTGAGTGTCATTAGCCGAAAAAGTTATGATGGAACACTAATCACATTAAAAGTATATTGTAAAATTACCAGGAGATTCTAAAAAATCTAACTATAGTTACTTTAGGAAAAAATAAGAAATTATATACTAATCCATGAAAACGCACATTGTTTCT
Organism: Lactuca saligna; assembly: GCF_052625555.1. Taxonomy (NCBI): domain Eukaryota; kingdom Viridiplantae; phylum Streptophyta; class Magnoliopsida; order Asterales; family Asteraceae; genus Lactuca; species Lactuca saligna. The sequence goes on along the minus strand of NC_136419.1, from coordinate 14,317,293 downwards.
TTGTGAATCGTTGGTAGGGCGTGTGTTGTTAACCAACACACTAATTTGGACTACAAAGTTGAAGTGACGGTACATACTCAAAATTTATGATTACCAATGGAGCGTGTGTGGTTAACAGGAACGCCAACGTGAGATCATACACAACATCGAGGGTGTCAGGCGGTTTTGCATGGTTATTTAGATCTTGTTTTTGATCCTCGGTATACCAGTCACAAATAAAAAGCATAATCTAAAATTAGCACGTCATTGATTATTCAATGAATCTCAAAAGATCTAGGAGTTTCATTGTGATTGAAATTAGTGAAGTCGTTTACCTACCAAAATATATTTGTGATGTGACTACGATATCCCTCTTCATGTTACGAATCGAAAATATGGATCCTAGCCTTAATTTAAATTTGAGTTGATAATTAAAGATTGAATGACTTCTTTAAACTCTCTCTCTTAGGTTAGATGGAAATCCTCTCCTATATCCTCACTCACATTTGAATTATAGCTTCTCTCTGTTATCCCTCGGGAATTGCTCATTTGTTATGGGATCTTCCTTGAAAGGAATGATGCCCTCGATGTGCATATCCTTCAAATCAATAATGTTTCAACTTAGAAAATTTGTTATTCCTATAAACATGTTGATTTTTTAATAGGGTCTCTTGCATAACTATGTCCTCGATGTTCCAAAGGGTTCTTTTGAACATGTGAATGGAATGAATTTTCAATTGAGAGAAATGTTTCATCAAAAGGCAAGGCAAGAGTGATTTGAAAATCACCAAAAGTTCCTAATTGCATGCAAGCTAAATGAGAGTCTTGTATGTTCTCAATGAAAGCTACATAGACAAACTAGAGAATCTCAATGTTGTCACTGACAAGAGTTTTTCAGTAGATCTTATGCTTGGATCTTTCATTAGTTCTTATGATAATTTCAACTTGATTTATCGCATAAATAGTATGGAGAAACATTGATGGAATTCTTAAACATTCTTTAAACTATGGAAGTTGGAAAGGAACTAGATTTCTTATTCAATTCTAGTTATCGCTTTTATGAATGTTGATTGAAAGAAGAGGAAACATTCGAATCCTAAATGAAGAGGAAGAGTTTCATCTGAAACTTCCCATTATGAAGGAATTAATTGGTGTGTCCTATATGCCACGCAACCATGATTCAGAAGAGGCAAGTGGCAATTAATGCAATGAAAAGGATCATAGAAAACGAAGATTACCCTAAGTATTTTGATGTCAAAGAATCAATACCTGAAAACGGATGTTACAGCTTCATCCGATTTCTTTTTTCTTCTTATGCCCCTGCCCGGTAACTCTTAACTTTGATTTCACCATACATGTTATTTAGCCTCTTGTTGATTCTTGACTCTCATGTATATTAGAGTTTGTCAGTATTTGGAACCGATTTAAAGATAAATCCTTGACATTTTTGGCGTAATGAAACGTTTCAATGAAGTCAGCTACATGCTCGACATAATTCCTAAAAGAAATAAGAGTTTGATTTTTAGATCCTTATTCAAATACAAGCTTTAGGTACATGTTTATTAAGGTGGATTATGTGTGGTTTATGTACTATGTAATATGTTGAATGAGTCTATTATTTTTTTTTATTGATGGTCAATTCCTTGAGTAAGTTAGTTAAGTATTGTCAATTAATTATGTAACAGATGCATTTATATGTGTTTTTCGAATTGACGAGTTTCTTGGTTTGGTGGTTGCAGCCAATTACATATGTGTTTGTGTACTTTAGAAAAATATCAAGTTGTTTTCTTGATGTAACACATGGCTGGCATAGGATATTAAAAACATGTTGTGTAACATAATCTATATACCCCCACCCCCAACTTTTTTTAATTAGTCTTTGTTTTTTCATTAAGTTAAAAGAAACCAACTTAACAAAAAAGAATAGAAAATTATATATTTCACATAACATCCATGTACTGTTTTATGTTAAACTTTTAAATGTCACCATTTTTTAGGTGTAAAAAATTACAATTCGATGCCCTAAACAGTTGTTAATGACTTAGGGTTGGATCTTTTTCATCCAATGTTGTAATAGGCCACGTTTTTTTGACATGGGTTTGATCTTTTTAATCCAATGTTGCATACAAAGGTTTCATCAAAGATTCAAGAACTCTATGCACTTGTTACTTGGATATATTCAATGATACTATTTGATAGTTACATTTGTATTTATGTAGAAAGGATGAATTTGTATTATTTGATGTTAGGATGTTGCATCTTTTTTTTTTGTTATTAACAGATGTATGTTGACTTGCAAATAAAATAGAAGGGCAAAATTGTCATTTTCATCATTCAACATAACTAGTCAATCGCATAATTAGACAACATGATTTCAGTCATATGTAAATTTAATCAGACTTGAGACTCGGTCAAGCCTTTGACTCAATAAGCAACTATCTAACAATTTCTTAGTTACTATTCTTTTAGCTCGTTTAAGCCATTACAATTAGCCGCCATTCTTCATTTTCAATAATCTAGTAAGTAAATCAATGTTTATTGAAAATCAACTACATTTTTATCTTGACATTATTTAAACATTGAAAATCAATGTTTTATATTGATATTTCAAGTATTTATAGTACGTTGTTACCAAGGTTCTAAAAAGTTCGTCATGGCTCCATCAAGGCGCATCATGACTCCAAGGCTTATATATGCTGTCAAGCTTTACCAAAATGTTGTCTTAACTTATATATGTGTATAAAAATAAATAATAGTTGAAAATACATATAAAAATATTAATTATATATAAAATTGTTGCCTTAAGTCACGTGCGATGTGGCTCACCAAAGCTTAAAAAAGTTTGAGGCTTGACATTACCGTCAAGTCACGACTTATGTTATTTAGAACATTGATTGTTAAATACACAAATAAATAAAACTATGGCGTGCAATAATTCCACTTTTATATTATAATGATTATTAGTAGACACATTAGTTATATTAACATTTATATTTCAAAAAAAATATATTATTTTCTTTACTTCATGGGTATCCAAGAGGTTCTCAAATCGAACTTCAAACAATTTGATTTTTTGTATTAATTCAAAATTAAACCAAATCAAATCGATACATGTTCACTTGTGTAAAATATCATATAGATTTATGTTAAATCTTATATTATAAGTTTGTCATTCGAATATTTGATCATTTTTTATAGAAGATAAAAAAGTTTATAGATGAACCAATTTCTAAGCAATGTTTTAAAAACCGATTTAAATCGGGATGAGAGAATTGAACAGTTTAACTAACACCTTGATTAAATTGAATAAAAACACATAGAAATGAAATATTTTGTATAACAAACTTTGGTAGTCTTTTCACATCTATCTAAGTTTCTCTAAATAAAAACACATAATAAATATTATAAAGTTTTTTTTATGCGCTTGTATGCATATAAACTATATTATGTTTTGGCATTATACGTTATTTTCTTTTTGATGTATGTGGATTGGTGTAAAACTTATGGTTTCGTATATACCATTGCTAAACGTCTAAATATCGTATTTTCTCGACTTAAACTCTAAATATGGTATTTGCAATTCTTAATGTTTTTTAATATCATATAACAAATCTTTTTTTTTTTTTTGATAACTTTTAACATTTAATAATCATTTTTTACAAGTTAAAATCATTACAATTGAAAAAAAAATAACTAAATTGACAAGGATACCCTTACTCTCTAAATCGCATAAACCCTTTCTGCTGCAGGTTGGATCGTAGTAGCAGATCCCATCGATTAACAATCACACAACATAAACAGATGAATTCACAAACTTACAAAAAAACACTATAAAAACCATTTTTATATTTACAACAACATTAATAAATGATAATACTAGCATGAAGCATAATGTACTCGATGAAAGCCACATAGACTCCGGTCTAGTCTTTGTTAAAGTAGGCTAGTTGCCTCCCCTACAAATGATAAGTTATTCATATGAATCATTAGCTTATCATACAGATCATGGGTTTTCCTATTGTATCATAGCTATATGAACCCAATCAAAGAAGAAAAAAACATTCAGTATACAAGTGTTCGATTAGTAAACGTGAAAGTAAGTCGATTTTTTGTAGAATTATCAGGGTGGAAGCATCTGGAAAAATCTTTTAAGTTGTGTAAAAGCAAAACTAGTTGCAGCCTCGTTAACATTTTCTCAATATATCTAGCTAGTTTTCCTGCAGGCTTGTAAACAAGAACATAATGACATGTACTTTGTGAAGATTAAGAAAGTAGCTACATCGATATGAAGTATCTGTAACTACTCCTAGAAACACGACATTTTGCCAAAATACTTTCTCAAAATGTAAAATTATCTTGTTCTCAATTCCAACTCCAAGGTCAGCTATGGCTTTCTCCTTCCATTTAGGTAGTCTTGGTTCGAAAGTAATGGTGTTTGATTTCAAAACTCCTAAAGAGATAGCAACTACGGGTGCATCTGCCAAGAATGTGTTACAATTTTCTATGGTTATCTTCACACCTTTTATAGGCATGTTGATCTTCTTTACCCTTTTCGGAGTATGTGGTCGCTACCTATAATTGGAGAAAACCCAAACGGAGAACTCTTCAACATAATGTGAATGTTTGTGCACCCATTCATAATGAATGTTTGTACAACCATTCATAATGAATGTTTGTGAAGACAGGGGAAACTGGTCGATCGAGAGTATTCCTTCTATTCAAGGTAGACGGCCAAACAATTAGGGATTTAGGGGAGTGGGGAGAAATATGATCGATGTATCAAGTAGTCAAAAGGAATTTTAAGATTAAAGGTCATTATGGGCCATTCATATTTTACTTTAATTATAATGATTTAAGAATATAAAAAACTTATTAAATGTTAAAAATTATCAAAAAAAAAAAAAAAGATTTTGGTATATATGATGTTAAAAATTTTAAGGACAAATACGATATTTAGATCTTTAACAAGATCATATACAAAATTCTCCATTTTTTTAATATATTTGAGTTGATCTACATGTTGGTTTATATATTTTTTAATGTTTGAAGTTATAGACGTCAAATACTTGACTTATGTATGTAAACGGGGGCGGATATTGACGGATACTGCATTACGTCCTTGTACCCGAAATCCAATCCCCACACCCGTCCCCGCCTTTTGTCCTTCCTAATCCTCAACGGGTTCGGTTGAAAAAATATATGTTGGGTACGGGAACTCGATGGGTACCCATGAAGTATATTATGTTTATTTCTACAAGCACAACGATTTATCTTCCTAAATGTATGTTAAGTTATCAGCATATTTTCAAAACAATTTTTCTTATATATTTTATCAAATTAGTTGCACTTTTAATCATATAATCTATCAATTAATACTTTGTTTTGAATTTATAATATAAAATAATTAATAGGCAATAATTACTTGCATGCAAATGTGAAATGATTTTAGTAATTTAAACATCGTTCCAATTCTCAATATTTTAGTTATGCATACATATTTGTTGTTGCTGTTAAAGATACCGATGTAATACCTTTATCAAAAGTGAACATATAGTTAACTATTTTTTTTTTAAAACAATATAATTTTAACCAATAAAAATACCTTAAAAACTATATCGGATGTTTAAATTATAAAATGTGGTGTTTTTTTGGCCCCATAATCATATACATTTTGGAGTGTGAGTTGCGAATAATGAAGAATAATCGAAGAGTCTAAAACATGGTGAGTGGTGAATGAACTTTGAGAAAGTAAAAGATCGTGTCTACAATTTTCAAAGATCAGGTTTAATCATATAGAAATTAATGTGTTTTAATATTTTCGAGTATATATATATATATATATATATATATATATATATATATATATATATATATATATATATATATATATATATATATATATATATATTCGGGTCTTAAACGGGTGGATAGTACCATACACATCCTTGCCCTGCCCCCGCTTTGGATATGAAATTTCAACACGTCTCTGCCCCATTATCCGTTAAGACAGGTAATATCCAACCCGTTAGGCTCGGATACCCACGGGTAATCGAATCCACGGGTCAAATTTGCATCACTATATATATATATATATATGTGTGTGTGTGTGTGTGTGTGTGTGTGTGTGTGTGTGAAGAGAAAAATAAAATAAAATTATAAAAATTATAAAATCCAATTGTCTCGACAGCCAAACCACAAACCCATAATTAGGGGTGAGCATGGTGCGGTTTTTGGTCAAAACCGAACCAAAAATCGCAACTTCGGTTTTTTGAAGTTTAGAAACCGCACCGTTCGGTTTTATGCGGTTCGGTTTTTGCGGTTTTTTGAGGTTTTTTTGTCCATTATTTTATTTGGTTTTTGTTTTGCTTTTTTAATAAAACTCAGCAACTCAACGAGTTTCTTTGACTCAGATTAGGAGTGTTAATCATTTCTTGAAAAACCTTATATAGAGATGAGGAGCGTCAGATTGACTCTTTTATATGAAACGTGAGAATGATGAAGGTTTTATCTCAAAGGCGATCATGGATACTCTTATAAGGCCAACAAAATAAAAGCTAAAATGATATATTGAAGATGAACTGATACCACCACCTCTTAGTTTAAAATTAAAGAACATAACCACTCATCCAACATCTTCTAATGCTTGAATATAATACGAATTAAATATAATATTTATGAAGACGATAATATCAATTAATGTATTAATAAAAATGATACTATCGTCACTAGTATTCTTCATATTTAAATGTTAAAAAATATAATAAACATTATTTGTTCTTGTAAATATCACTATACGTATGTTTAAAAATATACAATCATCTTCTGATAACATAGATATTTATATTTATAGATTCTTAATTGTCATGAGTTCTTACTTCTTACAAATATCAATACTTAATATATATATATATATATATATATATATATATATATATATATATATATATATATATATATATATATATAGAGAGAGAGAGAGAGAGAGAGAGGTGGGTTCAATTGAGAAAATAAAAAAAGTTGAGAATGGGGGAATCATTCTCAGCCACTCATTTAATCTAAGCATAAAAAACACGGTGGCAAACTTGTAAATATCGTAATAACCTTCAATCTCAAATATGTAACTATAGAGAATTCGATAACTGTTCGTTCATCATCAAAGTTTTTCCTCCAACCTTTAATAATCATCCAGAATTCTTCAACTAAACCGGAATTTCTTCGATGTTCATGAAATTGGAATCGGAGTTCTGGACTCGCAATCACAGTCGACATTGAGGGACTTCGAATCGGTACTCACAGGTTCGCAATCGGATTTTCGGAAATCAAAATCAAATTGAGAAATCGATCAGAGATAGGATGTCGCATCTGAAGTCGAAATCGGAAGTATATGATGATTTGGAATTGATAACTTGATGTTTTTAACATTTTTAAAACAGTTAACTTGTTTGCACTCCAACTGTTTAATGAAATGCATAAACTAAATTACCATGTTATATTCACATATGAATATGTTTTCTCACCTGAATCAGTATATGATTATTAAAAACACAAAATAAATATACAAGTCTGTATGTTATTCATATGTGAATAACATATAAAAATTATATATATTTGTCAAAATACCTTCAATATTCATAAGTGAATATACCTTGTAATATTCATATGTGAATATACTGTGTAATATTCATAAGTGAATATATCATCTAATATTCACAAGTGAATATACTCTGTAATATTCACATGTGATATACCATGTAATACTATGTAATATTCACATATGAAATATCATTTAATACTCATAAGTGAATATACCATCTAATATTTACAAGTGAATATACTATGTTAATATTCACAAGTAAATTCATCGTCCAATATTAAAATACTAATATACTATGTTTATTATATGTTATATTCATATATGAATGATACTTAAATTGTAAAAAAAAAAATCATATTTTTTATTCATAAGTGAATAACGAATGTATTGTAATAAAACCTGATGCATTGTTATTCATTTATGAATAACGATAGCTGAAAATATAAAAAAAAAAAAAATTATTTTATCTTAAAACTATATCAATATGAATGTCTATTTGTAGAGAATAAAAAATCATGAATTTTGGTATATTTAAAATCATTTTTTGATAGAAATAGTTTATAAAAATTTTTAAAAAAAATGAAAAAAAAACTATGTTTTTATATATATTAAGGTAATGATTAGCATAGTTTAAGAAAATATGTTATTTTGGGAAACACATGTGCATTCGTTTCCCATTTCCGCCGTTACGTTGGAGCCTTTTGCGGCAAAAATAAATGATTGGCTGAGAATGATTCCCCCATTCTCAACATTTTTTTTTTCTCAATTGAACCCTCCCATATATATATATATATATATATATATATATATATATATATATATATATATATATATATATATATATATATATATATATATATATATATATATATATATATATATATATATATATATATATATATATATATATATATATATATATATATATATATATATATATATATGGTTAGGTTCATTTGAGACCACTTATATTTTGTGAGACCGTGAGACGCATTTTTTTATTATTTTTTATTTTTTTTAGTTAATTCATGTTCCGAAAATAATATTTAAAAAAAGAATTTTTTGATTTTTCCATTTATTTTGCATTTTAAAATTATTTTTAGAATATGTACAGTGTAATATTCTATTTAGAATATTTCATGTATTTTTCAAAAAAAATAGAATTTTTTTAATTTTTTTTTACTTTTTTAGTTAATTCAAGTTCCGAAAATAATATTTAAAAAAAGAATTTTTAGATTTTTTCATTTATTTTGCATTTTAAAATTATTTTTTAGAATATGTCAGTGTAATATTCTATTTAGAATATTTCACGTATTTTTCAAAAAAAAAAAAACGGAATTTTTTTATTTTTTTTTTATATTTTTTTAGTTAATTCAAGTTCCAAAAATAATATTTAAAAAAAGAATTTTTGGATTTTTCCATTTATTTTGCATTTTAAAATTATTTTTAGATTTGGTCTCACGGTCTCAAATAATTAGAATGGTCTCAAATGAACCTGAACCTATATATATATATATATATATATATATATTCGGTGCGGTTCGGTTTTTTACGGTTTTTGCAAAACTAGAAACCGCACCGCACCATACATTTTCGGTTTTTGCAAAACTAAAAACCGCACCGTCGGTTTTTATTTCGATTTTGGTTTTCGATTTCGGTTTATACGGTTTTTTCGGTTTGCGGTTCAATTTTTGCTCACCCCTACCCATAATCATAATACATATTCTACTAAAAAAATGGGTTTTAAAATATCGTTTCTAAGTTAGTGTTGTACACTATTTTTAGAAGGCACATTTATTTTGTGGACATTCTCAATTCTAAAAGTAGCACATGGTGGGCTTATTTCTCATGGTGGGCCTCGAAAGAACTCCACTACCATTGAATAATTTGCCTCTTTAGATTCATACCTGATGGATTTTAATCATTATTCCCTTCTTCAAAATTAAACCATTAAATCTTCTATTGCTCTCGCCGATCACTACTTCATTCCCACGTATTCCACTTTGTGCATCTAATTTGCCTTTTTTTTTAATCGAAAACTTATTTTATTAAAAATCTTAATTTTTGTTGATGAAACTATATATAAAATACACCTTTATTATTTAAAAAATTTATGTATTTCAAGGTAATAGAAAAAACAAATAAAGATGTAGGGTTGTCTGATCGTTGGAAAAAGCGAAGAGGAGTTAGTTACCAACATAAAAAATCATTAACATAGAAATTCTTTTTGTTTATTTAATAAAATAACATATATCAACATAAAGGATAAATTTGTTATTTGTCGCATATACAATCCAAATAAGATGATACGTTTATAATCCAAACAGATATTTACAAATGGGTAGATTTTCATTCCAATCCATAACTTACCAGAAAAACTACAATCGAATAAAACTTCATCTAATTTAAAATACTTCAAAATCCAAATCATATAAGAAATTTTAAATCCTGTAATCCAATGATCCAAACCATCCTTTCATTCTCGCAATACTTATTATGATCGTATAATCATAATTATATACATATATTTTTTTTAAATATTATTTAATTATACATATTTACATATCTTTACAAAATTATTATATTATGTATGAAGAATTTATTTCCAATAAATATCTATCAAAATAATAATAATTTATAAAGAGACAATAATGCCTAATTTTAATATTGACATTTCAAATTATATTTAAATTATAGATTTAGATTCCTTTAAATTCCAATTCATATGAAAAATTCCCCTAATACTCTACCATTGATTGATGAATCATCTTGCTCATCCGTATGAACCATATGGAAAAAAGGAAGCAGTAGGGAGATGATTTGTACACAACAATGTTTCTTCATACATAATAATTGATGTTTTAAAATGTTGTATTGTATAACTATATAATACATAAATTGTTGTGTATGACAAAAAATTATTGTGTACAAATCACTTCCCGAAGCATAATAACTATTTTGTGGGAAAATGTCTTACTTTCCTATTGTAAACTACCATATTTTAAATACGTGGAAAATATGGTACTTGAAATGTTTTTATTAATTTTAATGGTTTCTCCTTTTTTAAAATTGACAATGACTTGGTATATGCCATGTTCTTGAGAAAGACGTGTGGGTAATTAAAGAGACTTAGACTATGTTTGGCGTACTAGCTGAAAAGCTGGTTGTTAGTTGAAAAGCTAGTTAATAGCTGAAAAGCTAGCTGTTGAATAAAAAGCTAGCTAATAAAAAATAACGTTTGGTAAAACTAGCTGAAATATATAAAATTACATAAAAGGACATGTAAGAATATGTGTTTCTATAATTAATTAAGGGGTGTATTTGGAAAATTTTAAAAAAGCTCCTAAAAAGCTAGTCTAAGTAGTTTTTCAAAAAGCTAGCTTATAAGCTACTTTTTGGTTTACCAAACACGACAACATAAAAAAGCTCGAAAAATAAGCTAGCTTATCAGCTAGCTATGGCGCGCCAAACACAGCCTTAACTTTCATATAGAGATACCATATATAAAATGGTTTTTTTTTAAACGCTTTTATTAGTTTTTATGGTTTTTCTTATTTAAAATTGAAAATGTCTTGATTATATGTCATGTTCTTGAGAATGACCAATGAATAATTAAAAACACTCTAGTTTTCATATGGAAATAGGACCATATATGTTCCTTAAAATGCCCAAACATGATTATGTTATGGTATTGGTTAACATATACGGCATCTCAATTACAACTTTTCAATAAAGAAGACATAAAGCCTCACCGAAAGAAAATTTGGCAAACCATTTCATCATCTTTGTACGTAAAATATGAACAAAATCAATGTCATTAAAATAAAAATTCTGGAAATAAACTCCACGAGCAAAAATTAAAATAAATATTACTTTGTGATTTGTGGAACATCATAACAAAATCAATGATGACAACCGTCTTTCTTACAACATTAGCACACAAATCTTCTCAACCACCGGAGCCAAACTCACCAAATGTGTCGTATTTGATTTTACTAGTTTGTGAAGGAGTGTGGTGTCGACTTATAGCTATCATATTTTGTTGTGTTGATGGTGGTCAAAGTAGGGGGGTTAACTGTCGAAAATAAGAAATTTCCTTTTATAGCATTTTTTTAATGTGTTCGTTTACCCTATCATATTGTCACACCAATCAAATTGAAAACATGTAAATTTGAATCACGTAATTGGATTTAGACATGTATTTCTTTTTATATTCCAAAATTTGGCGAAGTATAAAATATATGATACCGAGATTTGATGAATAGGACCTGCTTTTTTTTAACCAACATCATGTTTGATCGTTTTTATCTTTCAATATTGTTTTTTTTTTTCTATTGTTTAACAATAGAATATATATTTTTTTGTGTTTGTGTTAATTTATGTTGAGTTTAGGGTTCTTTATGGATGAAGCTAAAGGTAGATGGAATATAACATCCAAAAACAAACGGTCTACGCGGACGAAATGTACTATAAATGATATTTATAAAATTAAAAAAAGGTTGAAAGTGTTCACAAGACATTATTAGTACCAAACGTGTCCTATTCGTACCAAACATTATTAGTTTCCTTAAATAATTAGATAACTAAAATCATAATCTATTTTATTAAAATCTGACTTTATATCTCAAATTTAAACTTTATATCTCGGTATTATCTTTTAATTATCAAAAATTAACAGAAGTCTCATATTGATAGATATGATTATTGATATTTTTTTTTTTTTGTAAGCAAAGTGTGTAGCGTGGGTAGTTATTCTATGAGAAAGAAAGACATTAAATCATTGGATGATTACAACTTATTCTATTCTTTCTAGAGATCGTTTTCACACAAGGCCCCATGCCCACTACTACTAAATCTTATTAATCTCTTGAGATGTTCAAAACCTTCAACTTTTTACCACTATCCTTTGAATCCAAGTACAACTTACCTATATTTTATTAATGCTAATACTCGTGCTTTAACCATAAAAATATTTATTAGATTAAAAGAATATAAGAAATTTTTACAAAAGTTGGTCTTAATTTAAGTTTGTGTTTCAAAGTAATTTATTATAGCACAAATTTTTAACTTGTATTTTAAAGAGAATTGTTTCTAACCTAAAAGCTACTTTCAAATAATATTCAGAGCATTTAACTATTAGTTTTTACTTTTTACTTAATTTTATAAATCTAAAATTTAACTTGAATATTTTTCCAGGGTTAAAAACTACAATTAGTTTGAGTTGTTTTATTTGTTTCAAGATTTTTATATGTATTAAACATATTTTAATTTCTTCTATCGTTTTGAATGTTTCAAAAGTGACTATATTGGAATTCCTAATCATAAACTCTAGTAACTATAGGACTGTACTCATATATAAATAACTTGGAATAATTAAACAGGTCCACACCACGGGGAGTAAGGCTTCGGGCCGAACGATTCTCAAGCTACTCCAAACACTTATCCCTCTGAAATCGACATTTAGGTTTTCTTCACTTCGTTTCAAGTCTGATTATTTATTTGGTTTACCAAATTTCTAGTCCATGTACACTACTTTTGTTATTTTAATCATAATTGAGTTGGAAAAAAAGACTATCACGAAGTTAAGTTTCATGCTTGAGACTTTCATAAAATAATATTTGCACACATTAAACAAATATTTCCGATAAAATGATTAGAACGTGTATGAAAATTTGATTAAAAGTTAAACGATGAATAGCATAATCGTTCAAGATTTGGTCATCTAGGTTTGGCATATGATGATAGATAATCCTTTTTGTATATTCATTACGACCAACTTCAAATTCTTAAGTATAACCAAAATATTGTGAACATGATTGATGATTTTTTTAAATATATATATGGAAAAAGTAGAAATATAAAGTTATACATGGCTATTTATAATAATAAGTGATTTGTAGGGTACATAATTTGAAAACCATCTTAAATTACATTACAACAATACAACAACACAATCACATTGAAATGAAGTAAGGAAAATAGTCATCGACAATTATGTCTCCATAATAAGACGATTGCACGAGTGCAACAATGAATCATTTACAAATTACAACATTTTGATTAATTTGATCGAAATATTATAAGAGTTGGGTGCTTTTTTGAACTCTATGTATGTGTGTATAGTGTAGAATTATATCAAAATATAAGTGACTATAATTCTTATAAAATAAACATTATTAAAATAAGTAAATGGTGTTTGCTTATGCCTTATGGCATAGTGGGCCTCATGATGATGGAGTCAAATGACGAGCTAATAGTGATAATGATATTGCAATGACCACGTAATGTTATATAAAATATTTTAATTCCGAAATTAATATAATAAATGTTAAATATCCATACCGACTTGAGATTAATATTGATAATGATATTAAAACCATTAAAAATTCCAGAAATACATTAGTAATTCAAATTTGTTATTTAATATGAAATGATACAACCGACTAAAGGGAATAATTATTTAAAATATAAATCTAGGAGCGCCAATTTGTTTTTACATTTTTATTTTATAATTATATATCTTATTTGTCATCACATCACACATAGATCACAATTTGTTTATTTGGATGAAGGCTAAACATTTTGATTTTGATGTGAAAAGTAAACTAAAAAATAATAATAAAATAGCGTTTGATGATGACAACTAATGTATATAATTGTCAATATATTTTTCTTATTCTAACTTTTCACTTTCCTTTAAATAATTGCTGTTTAAATTACACCTCCTCGTTGGTTTTCAACTAACGGTTTATAGGATATTTCTTTTGTTCCTGTTCATCTTTACCTTTATGTTGGTTTACTCTGGGAATTGTATTTGAGATTTTTGATTTACAAACATGCGTTATGTGTAATACATTTTCATGATTTTACTAATGAATGCAACCTATTTTTTTAAGGACTTTACGTAAAAATAATTAATTTTTCTACCTTTTTATGTAAATTTTAGTAAAATGATAAGTTTGTTACACTCGAATGTTTAAGTTGTTTAGGGTGATAACTTGGTAAAAAAAAATTGAATAAAATATGAGAAATGGAAAACATGTAAATAGACAATAAAAACTTCATTTGAACATATACATCAATACATATGTCTAGAATGTCATATAAATGGTTTATCGGCCTTTCCTCTACTTTAGAGTGTCTACCATGTAAGTAGAGTGTGTACCTTCTCACATAACCTTCGACATAACACAACAAGCACATGTAAAATGGAGAAAACACGGATAAATTTAGTTGAATGCAACAACTAAATATGTGTATGGAAATGAAGTAGAAATATACCATGCATCATATTTTCGATGTAGATAAAGGAAATGTAACAAGCATCAAATAAACATGGAAAATGGTAAATACGATAAATCTTAAAGAAAAGGAACAAACATAAAAAATGAGGAACAAGGACATAAACTATATTGCTACCCTGATTCTAAGTCTCCACGTTTCCTATCAAGGGTTATGTTCGCAGTAAAGGTTCAAGTCTAACTTCATTTCCTTCTACGATGTCAACCATAGTCGTCTCCACCATCCTAGTTGTTGGGAAATTTAGGGTTTGTGGTGGAGATCTGGATACCAACTTGGATCGTGATATCACTTTCCGAACTGATATTTCTACCCTATGTCTGGGTTACAAGAAATTCAGCTTAGGATAATCCAAGTGGACACTTATGTTTCTAGGCACAAAAAACGTAAGCCAATATGCTAGAGGATTCTGTGAAAGTATGATGAAAAACGAGAAGATCGAAACCCTCTTCTGAAGAGGAAGAGCTGCTTATATATTAAACGAGATTAGGGTTTCATTAGGGTTGGGCCATCATTAGTTGCTTTGGAAGCAAGTAATGTTAATCTGGATTTAATGAGGATTTAGGGTTACTAAAACTAACGAGTTTTGTTAGTTTTACCATAATCACCCCAGCCAGGGGCTCTGCCGCTTGGACCCCGCTAGGGGTGCTGCACATTTGGAAACCCCGGACCCAAGGGGGCTGCCCCCGGACCCCCGACTAGGCGTCGAACCAACTTCTAATTCGATCTTATACATGCATGCACTCCACACAACCCTGTACATATATTAGAGTAAAAATTTTGAAGTACTTTAGCTCACATGTTAGTTCCAGTTACTTAAAATGACATGGTGACACTAAAATCACCAACACTAGTTGGGTCATCAGGAGCCTCTTTTAGACATGTACAAAGCACCATAACTTTTCTTCCTTTTAAGATCATTGCCATTCAAAACAAAATTCAAATTGCTCTATTCATGATTCTATCCAACAATGTTTTTCCACAACATCCTTGCTTTTGTAACTTTCATATTTCTCCTTATTCATTAGCTAACATTTCGAAACGTACACATAGTAGGTTGAATTGGTACGTTGTAGGATTTTATCTTTAGTATTAACGAGACTTTCTTATCATATATAACATTTGTGGTTACCCTTCACTTTAGCCAACTAGCCTTTATACTTGTAACGGTCCAAAAATACTAAGTAACAAATTTTGTTTTTAAATCAACCAAAACCATCAACCATTCATTTCAAAAACCAATAAAGTATGTCAATGTAGAAAATAGTTATCAGAGTACAATCCAAAAGCATAAAACGTTGAACACGGGTGGATGTTGTGCCATCATGTCGAGCTTTTCCCCTACTAGAAGTACCTGAAAAACATTTTAAACATAAACCATAAACAAAAAAGCTTAGTGAGTTTCCCAAAATACCACATGCCATACATACAACGGACCTCGCCCGACATCGACCCCACCCGGTACAGGTCTGTTAGTAACATGCGATGGGCCTTGCCCATCACATTCATCAAGCCCCGCCCAGCATTTCGCATCCTTTAAATAGTGCACAAGTCTTATTAGGGTTTTGCATCTGGGTCGGGTACGCCCGTCGTAACTATGGGTACGCCCAGCGTACCTTAGCGACTCTGCATCCAAAATAAGCGCATGAGTACGCGCAGCGTACCCCTTTGGTACGCCCAACGTACTCACTTGCAAGGCTTTTTCCACTCAAGGACCAATCAGGACCAATTGACAAAAGAATAAGGGTGGAATAAATGTACCTGAATCTCGGGGTGTTACAATTCTCCCCCACTACAACCAGACTTCGACCCCGAAGTCTCATTCCACGAACAACTCTGGATGTTGCCCTCACATCTCCGACTCTAACTCCCAAGTCATCTCGGACCCCCTCCGATGTTGCCACTGAACCAGAACCAGAGGCACCTCTTTGTTTCTCAGAACCTTGATCTTCCGATCCAATATTGTGATCGTCTTCTCAGCATAATTCAGACTCGCGTCCACCTGGATATCCTCTAATGGTACCACTGCCGACTTGTCGGCTATACACTTCCTCAGCTGCGACACGTGGAAGGTATCATGAATCTGGTCCAACTCCGCAGGCAACTCCAAGCGATACACTACCCTGCCCACCCTCGCGATCACTCTAAACGGCCCAATATATCGGGGTCCCAGCTTGCTCCTCTTCCTGAATCGGATCACTCCTTTCCAAGAAGACACCTTCAGGAGCACGAAGTCATCGACCTGGAACTCGAGTGCGGATCGTTGCCTATCTGCATAACTCTTCTAGCGACTCTGAACGGCCAATAACCTCTGTCTGACCTGTTGTATCTGCTCTTTCGTCTGAAGCACTATCTCTGTACTACCCATTACACGTTGCCCTAACTCGCCCCAACAAATGGGGGTCCGATACCTCCTTCCATACAACAGCCCAAAGGGTGGCATAGCAATGCTCGAGTGATGGTTGTTGTTATAGGAAAACTCAGCCAAGGGCAAATACGTGTCCTAACTCCCGCCGAAATCCAGTACACATGCCCGAAGCATTTCCTCGAGCGTCTGAATCGTCCGCTCGCTCTGCCCGTCGGTCTGCGGGTGGTATACGGTACTAAAATGCAGTCTCGTACCCAATTCCTCATGAAATTTCTTCCAAAATCTAGAAGTGAAACGCACATCTCGATCTGAGACAATCGAGATCGATACTCCATGTCGCGATACCACCTCCTTCACGTACAACTCTGCCAGCCTCTCCGTAGAAGAGCTCTCACTGATGGCAAGGAAATGAGCGTTGAACTAGTTCAGATTCATATTGTAAACCTGTTCAGATTCACATTGTGAACCTCCTCAGATTCACTGTGTGTATAATAATAAATCAGATTCACAATATGAATCTGAACTGATTGAAGCTTTTTCACATGATGAATGTTAGAATTTGAAATATTTACAGTTTAAATTCACAATGTGAATCTACACTGATCGATGTTTTTTTTGTAAACCTTCTCAGATTCACAGTGTGGATAATAGTAATTCAGATTCACAATGTGAATCTGAACTGTTCGAGATTTTTCATATTGTGAATGTTAAAAATTGAAATATTTACAGTTTAGATTCACAGTGTGAATCTACACTGTTCGAGGTTTTTTTTTAATCGGTGTTGATGTTTATTAATAGAGTACAAAAAATTAATATTTTTGGTATAATTAGTTTTTTTTTTTATAAAAATAAAAAGCTTAAATATTGAAAAAAAAAAAAAGAATAAGAAAACTAAGTGGGTTTTTTTTCAAAAAAAAAATCGTTTTTTATATATCATCATGGATCTCTATGGAAAAATGATGAAAAATCGTGAACAACGGTATATTCGGATTTTTTTTCGATAAAAACCTTGGCCTAAAGAAAATTTTAAATGAAAAAAAAGGAAGTGAGTTTTTTTATAATCCAGTACATGTGCGTCAATTATAAAAATTTACAACCCTTTCATTTGTCGTTGATCGCTTTAAATTTCGACGCTTTGGATTGGTTCCTTGAATAATAATGGTTATCTGTTGAACGTGTATATATATATATATATATATATATATATATATATATATATATATATATATATATATATATATATATATATATATGGGCTTAGGGAATATGTGGCTGTCATGTACCTAAGCTTATATATAGAACCCTCTAAACAATGTAGTTTTGATCAATTTATATCCAAACTAATCATGATATCTCTTTTACTATTCTTCATTAATCATGTGACTTACTAAATCGATCAAATTTATGTTCTTTTTCTTTATTGTGTTTAAGAACTTAAAGCATTAAAAGTCGTGACCATTTCATCAACCCTACTAAATTCTAAATAAAAACTAATAGAATAAGAGATAAAAGAAGAACATGTCATAATTCAATCAAGCTTTTCACAAAATCATTGGATATATTTTTTCAATTGAAATACAAAACGCTTGAGTTATAATCGTTAAAAACTATTGGTTTTTTATTTTCTTTATAAACTCAATAATCATTTGCAATAAAAATATATATAATTGATCTTTTTCATACCATAATTGAACTTAATTCAATGGTATTCTATTAAAACAAAACTAAGATAAAATGAAATTAGATTTGTTTTGTTTAAAATTACGTCGTTTAAAAGGTTCTATACTTAAGCTTAGGTACATAACAGTCACATATTCACTTTTACATACATACATACATACATACATACATATATATATATATATATATATATATATATATATATATAGAGAGAGAGAGAGAGAGAGAGAGAAAAGTGAATATACCATTGAGTATATATAAGCTTACGTACTCAAACACACCATAATACATCGTTTTGTTTGATATATTCATTATAATTTTGTTAAACTTCAACCCTAACTTGATTTGCTTTCAAGATATTCGAAATTTCACTATTATCATTCTCTTACATCACATATTTTTGCCGAACACCTACTACACTATATATATTGTAATTGAAAATGAAAATTATATAAGAGGAAGATAAATATGTAAATTATAGAAATATTGGAAGTAAATCAAGTTAGAAGTTAAATTATAAGAACATTGGACAATTAGAATGTATTATAGGATACAAAACGAGGTACTATGGTGAGTTTGTGTACTTAAACTTATAAACTTAAGGGTATATTCACTTTTCCCATATATATATATATATATATATATATATATATATATATATATATATATATATATATATATATATATATATATATATATATATATATAGTCAAACTTGCTAAATAGCGTAGACAAAAAAATATCCTTGATTGAAACTTTAATGTTGTAGAAATGATAAATTTTGAGGGGCCAAAATAAGATGAGGCAAGTGATATTGGACCAAATGAGCATTTTAAAGCGTAAATTTCTAATAATTTAAGGACTAAATTTATAATTTACTCTTTATAATCATGAAAAATTAAAGCAACTGTAAAATAAAATGCAATTGTCAACAATCAAATTGACATAGATTGTCTTATAAAATATCGGATGCTTAACAAAATCTTATTTAATCCTTGAAAACAAAACCCTCATTAGATCCTTTGAATTTGAGCTCGATTTCTAACTTCTAAGCTACTCTTTTAAAAAAATTCCACTAACATTGACCCTTTCTCTTTATAATACAACTCCAAAAACCCAGTCTCTATGTCTTGATTCATACAAATCGCCATCAACCTCTCCGAAAACTTTCCGATTCTTTCGTCTGGATTTTGTTTAAAATTTGACTCGTTTCTAGTGGGTTTTTAGTTCAAACGTTTGTGCTCTCACATTTTGGGGATTTTACTGAATAATTTTCTTCTGCTACAATGGAGGAGAAGTACGAACCATTGAAAGAGCTTGGTTCTGGGAATTTCGGAGTTGCAAGGCTGGTTAGAGATAAGAAGACTAAAGAGCTGTTTGCCGTCAAATACATTGAAAGAGGGAAAAAGGTATAAAGTTTAATTTCTTTATTTAATTTGTTGGATAGTTTCTAATTGTTTGATTTTTCACTTTTTTTATTGGAATTGCTTGATGGGTTTTGTTTGATTCTATATTTCAAGCTTCAGATCATTTTAACCCACCCTTTAATTCAGGTTTTTTTTTTCTTTTTTTTCTGAAAACGATGATCTGGAACAAATATATCTTGTGTTGTTTTTACAAGATTCGCATTGTGGAGTTAACGAGTTCAGATTTTGGTATTACCTCATAGAATTCAGTGAAGTTTGAAAAAAGATGGAATCTTTTTTATAGACTAGGGTTTGACCATCCTCAAGTCAACTTAATTTCAAGATTTTGGGTTTTCTTCCTTGAGCAAACTTTAGGGTTCTCATGATAAATGTTACTTCCGAAACATGGTATCCACATATTGCTTGCACAGTTTTTAAAAAAAAAATGACTTAAGAGGGCTTCTCAAGAATTTTCCGAATATGTTTGTTTCTTTTTTATTTGATCTTGCCAAACGACTTATTGGGTTAAGCCAAAAAAAATTGGTTTAATGTACCTTTTACATATTTGCTCTTCTTCTTTTTCCCTTCCAACTCCTGTCACGTCAAATTTGATAAATATTGTGAATTTTTTTAATGTATGGATAAAATGTTCATTTAGAGTAAAGAGTAAAGACCTCTTTTTCAATTTGAAAGCCCATTTTAGCAATTTCGTAACTTAGAGATGATCAAGTAAAAAACCTAGGGTAATTCTTGAATATGCGTAAAGATTGATTTTAAAGATCACATACACATTGGTAAGTGTAAACTTTTTTGTGTTTCATGCGATCGAACTTGAACTCCAACATTTGAATGTGTTTATCTCATGTATTTCCACTTCAATAGCAACTTATGACCACTAATTTAATTTCTTTTTTTTTTCAGATTGATGAAAATGTTCAAAGGGAAATCATTAATCACAGGTCATTAAGGCATCCCAACATCGTTAGGTTCAAGGAGGTAAATTTAAGTTTCATCTTTTAGTCCCCTTCTCTTACACACAGAACATAAAGCTCTATATCTTTCATCTGTGCAAAAAGACTTAAATGCCCTCTTAATGAACAAAAACGTGCAATTCTTGAAATCCCAATCATGCAGGTGTTATTAACTCGGACACATTTGGCTATAGTCATGGAATATGCAGCTGGTGGTGAACTTTTTAGTAAGATCACAAGTGCTGGAAGATTCAGTGAAGATGAGGTTTTCTTTTTTCTTTTTTTTTTTTTTACACATTTTAACTTCATTATCTTCATCTTATTATAAATTTCCACAAGCATTAAAGTTGGGAGATCTTTGTTTTTAATACAGGCTCGATTTTTCTTCCAACAACTTCTATCCGGAGTCAGCTACTGCCATTCCATGGTAAACCAAAAAAGATAATAACTTTAATTTCATGGTAAAAAAGAAAAAAAAGGTAAAATTAAAACGCTATATTTTCTTTAATTTCAGGAAATTTGTCATAGAGATCTGAAGCTAGAGAACACTCTCCTAGATGGGAGTCCATCCCCACGTCTCAAAATATGTGATTTTGGTTATTCAAAGGTTTAATGTTTTCAAAATATTATCTTTTAAAATAAAGTTTACGTTTTTATATGTTTTTTGGATTTTATATTTTATGGTTGTTTTTTGTGTAGTCTGGTTTATTGCACTCACAACCGAAATCGACTGTTGGAACACCAGCTTACATTGCCCCTGAGGTTCTATCTCGGAAAGAATATGATGGGAAGGTATTTTTGAATATAAATTTATTGTTCAATTAAAGTTTTCGATTTTTTATTATAATGAAATTGTGAATCTTGTTTGTTGTTAGATTGCAGATGTTTGGTCGTGTGGTGTGACTCTGTATGTTATGTTGGTTGGAGCTTACCCTTTTGAGGACCCTGAAGATCCTAGGAATTTTCGTAAAACCATTGGGGTGAGATTTTTTTTTCTTTGACTTTTCAGTCAAATCTAACACTTTTGGATTGCGAAATTGAAATGAATTTGTTCACAAATTCAAGAAATAACTACTTTGTCTTTGTTTTATGTCATATGTTCAAAAATATTATGTTATGTTTCCCGAAAATTTTCAAATGATTTAACTTGAATCTGATGCTTGAAGATTCATGCTTTTGACTTCCAAAAGTCAATTACTTGGTGAGGAATTGTAATCGCTTTGACTTTTCGGGTCAATTCTAACACTTTCAGGTTTCAAAAACGAAGTGAATTTGATCACGCGTTCAACAAATAACTTTGTGGCTTTGTTTTCTGTTTTAATCGCAAAACGTTTATGATACTTCTCCGAAAAGAATTCAGAAATTGAACTTTGGGGATTCATACATATGAGTTTCAAAAACTCGAACTCAATTTTTGTGATCTTAATTTGATTGTGTTAATTTTTTGCAGAGAATTGTGAGCGTTCAATACTCAATACCAGATTACGTGCGTGTTTCTGTTGATTGTAGACACCTTCTTTCTCATATCTTTGTAGCAAACCCCTCTAAGGTGCCCTCCTTTCTCATATCGTGTTTCTTTTCACTTAATGGACTTAATCTAATAAGTTTATGAATTGTTTTTTTTTTTTTTTGAAGAGAATCACGATAGCAGAAATCAAGAAACATCCATGGTTTGTGAAGAACATGCCTAAGGATCTGGTTGAAGGTGAAAAAACAAACTATGAGAATGCAAGCTTTGACCAATCACTGCAAAGTGTTGAAGAGGTCAACCGGATCATACAAGAGGCAAAGGTTCCCGGAGAAGGCTCCACCACCACGGATGGGCGGCCGGAGATTGGTGGATCCATGGATCCTGATGAGGATGACTTTGACTTGGAGAATGAGATTGATTACAGTGGAGATCATTCTGCTCAGATGTGAACATCTTTCTTCTTCTCTTTCTCACAAACATGTGTTTTCAAAATGTGCCAAGTTTGTGTCTCAGATTTTGGATATTTATATGTTATCACATATTAATATATGTAATGGGAAATAAAGTTTTGAGTTTCAAGACAGAATCCGAATTGCACTGGTTTTTTGGCATAATTTTTTGTTTGATTCCTGTTCAAATCTGTGTTTAGTTCATAGTTTTTCGAACAAGAGTACACTTGAGAATGAGAGAAAAAAATTGAAAGACAAATTTTAAATAGTTAGGTATTATGAAGTCTTTTTTTTTTTTTTTTTTTTAATGTAAATTAATTCTTTTATTTTTGCGTTACGTTAAACAAGATATAATTGATTCGGATATCTGAAAATTTTATCTTTTTTTGTCAATTTAATTAAGTAATTAAAAAGCTAAGCAACATTTACCAAGGAAGGATTCATTGTTTAATGTTTATGTCATAGGAGGTTGATAGTATTAACCATTATGTATTACGCAATATTCCTTTTTTATATAATGATAGTCATCAACGACCTATATATACAATTGTAGGGTGGTTAATCGTGACTAAAGTTGGCAAGTGGAGAACGAATATAATGAGTTGATCAATATTCAATAACTATCATTAAGTTATTACTTATTATTTTAACTCACAAAACAAATTTGCAAAAGATAATTTTAACCAATTTTTAAATAGCTCTCATGCAAACGTCAAATGTGTAAACTAAGGAGTGCAAACGAATCAAGCCGAGCTAACTAGTTCGGACTTGACTTGTTTAAATTTTTTTGGACGCAAGCTCGAGCCTTATGAGACCAGTTCGAGACTCGTTTAGCATAATACAAGCTAGGGCTTGGTTGCGGCTCCATTTGTATAGGTTGTACTTAATTCCCTAAATTAGCGTCTTTTTAAATATTTATTTATTTTAGCATACAAAAATAAAATTCAAAATTTTATATTATATATACAGGGGCGGAACACGAACAATAAGGGCTAGGGGGCCGAAACTAATATTTACAAAAAATTATATATATATATATATATATATATATATATATATATATATATTGAATTTATCATTGTAAATATATATCTAAAATAATAATTACTCCAACTTTATTGACTCAAATTTTATTACCCAATACCCATATATATGCACCACTTCTTTTATTTTTGTGTAGACTTTTTTTTATGTTATAGTTATTACCCCTATACATACATTTTATCATCCATGTTCATCACCAGTACCCTATATATCTATGATATACCTACTACATCTTTATTACCCGTATACATCCATCTACATCTGTGACTAAAGATTTATAATATAAATATATAAATGAGATACTTATCAGTATCTACAAACGAGAGATGGAGAGAGTAGTAAGAGACTCATAGTCTTAAGTGATATGAAGTTACACAAAGAGGAAATGTGTACCTGTGTTGTGGAGTTGGCTGAGAGGACAGCAGTGGTTGTCTGATGCCGGCGACTCGGGGAGGAGAGAGAATAAAGAGCCGATGGAGAAGAGTCGACTGAAGGTGAAAAGGGGAGATAGCAAGAAGTCTGGTGAGTTGTAACTTGCACGAGTGCGGAAGAACTAGTTATTGTTTCAAACCAAGGAAAAGCGATCCAACATCTTCTAGTTTCAGTGTGATCCAACAAGAAGCGGAGTCGATAGTATTTTTAGGGTTTATTGATTTGAAGATGTAAGTAAATAATTGATTTCATATAATTTTTATATGGTTAATTTGTAAGTCTCCAACTTTTTATGCGATTATTGTGTATATTTTCTACTTTCAAGTCAAATTAGTTTTCCTTGGATAAGTTTGATAATATATGGTTACTTTTGATTTTCTAAAAATCTTAAGTTTAATTACTGTATTCGGTAGAAAAAAGGTGAGGGGCCAATGTTTTGATTTCTTAGAATATTAACTTATATAATCACCATTCTATAGTTGTTGCAATTTAGTAGATAAAAAAGCAGGGGGGCCATGGCCTCCCCTAGCCCCTTCTATGTTCCGCCTCTGTATATATATAGGCTCGTTTAGACTCAATGCTAATCAGACTTAGTAACACAGGATCGAGCATTCGAGCTAGAGCTCGTTTAATAAACAAGCATAATCTTAAGCTTGAGCATGGTTTGGGTTCGTTTAAAATTGTTTTCGAGTCGAGCTTTTAATGAGTCGACCATTGAGTATCTCACAAGTAGTTTGACTCGTTTGCACCCTAGTATAATTAATCGATATCCTTAAATTATAGCTTAAGATCGAGCAACTATTCAAAATTTTGGATTATATTATTTTTGAATTTCTCTAAGTTGCAACTATGATTGTTTGCTATTTTGATAAAAGTGAATTGTTCACTTTAGATAGTAGTCATACGACTATATAACTAGGATATTCAAATTTGAGATTGCTTATTCGAAGTGTTTTTTGATTTATTATGGTTTAACAGCGGTAATTAGCATTTTAAAATTTTGCATATGAGAATATTAAAAACACTTAATAAATTAATTAATGAGTTTTTGATAAATAATTTTTTTCTAACGTATTGACTTAAACAAAGAAGTTTTGCTAAGTTACTTCCTCGTTATACTTGTATAAACATAATTTATTAAACATTAAAAAATAATTTATCATATTATTACGTATCAGATAAAATCAAACTCATAATATATATATATATATATATATATATATATATATATATATATATATATATATATATATATATATATATATATATATATATATAATTATAGTTTTGACATGATAAACATAAGCTAAAAAGCATTTAAAAAAACATAAGTTATTTAAATTAAACAAATCTCAAACACCCACTCATATTTTTGATGGTTTTGCGTCTAAAGTTGTCATGATAAGATCTTACATATGATTGTGCTTATTTTATAAGATATCATGATCAAAAAATCTTACAACAAACATAACAAAATTAAAACACCGGGTTATAATTTTAGAATCAAACCTATAAATCTAGCTATATAATAGAAAATGACAAATGATACATCAATATTATTTCATAATATAAAGTAAACTCAATCTAAATATCCAATAAAAAAAAACTCATTGAAAAGGTATAAATATCAGATACATTGGTTTCATAATATAAAGTAAACTCAATCTAAATATCCAATTAAAAAACTCATTGAAAAGGTATAAATATCAGATACATTGGTTTTTTACGACATTAGCGATCAATTTAAAATGTTAAAATGATTTTCTAGATTAAATAACACTTTAATAAAAAAGATAGAGTTAAATATAATTTTATTGATGATTTTTTTGTATTATTAATAATATAGTATTGATAATGATCATGCCTACAATCTTATAATCTTATATTGATTTTGTCCATAAAACTAATATTATATCGACATTTTTATATGATATGATCACGTTTTTATCATCAGTTTTAATCAAAACTGGATTAAAATTTTGAATTTCAATTTGGTTTTGCCTGTGAAATCAAAACGAGAATTGTCCTAAAAAAACAAATAACAAGTTTTCAAAATTAAATATATTTTTACTATGTAAAAAGTGAATAGAATGATGATAAATACATAAGCTTAGATATTAAACCCAATAAATTATATATTTTTGTATGAAAATCAATTTCTTTAATCAAAATCATGTATTCTAAAACATAATGTATCCTAAAAATTCTCTAATTTCTTCAATGAAAGAGAAGAATTAATCAGATTCAAAAATCAACGAAGAAATCTTAGGTATGATTGAAGAAATTAGAGATTTTTTTTTACGATGACTAATGTTTTAGGATACATGATTTTGATACTTATAAAAAAAAACAAAACAAAAAAAAAGTTACTCAATGTATGTTCATGCTATATATTTGTTTTTAAGGGAAGTCTTGTTATGGAATCATTATTTGGTTCTGATAAAATTTCAATTTTGTTCAAACTATTAGAATTTCGAATCCATGTTTATAAAATCGGAAATCAATTTGTTCACTCGATCATCATTCAAGTTTCCAAGAGATGGAAAATTGATATATCGCCATAATTCATGATTGGATTTTATTATTTCAAAACATGATTGCTATAATTGAAAGAAATGAAAGCACCGAATTAATATTCTTTTCTGCTTTTAATCCCTAAAACAAGAAGTTGAATCAGCATATATAACAGCTTTAAAAGATGCATAAATCCTCTTCCAAAGACATTACTACAAAAATTCAACATCAATCTAAAGCAAAAACTCATCAATAATCAAAAAAACAAAACCATGATTTCATGTCTATGACTTAAAGAAACATAAAAGGGAAAAACCAAGAAACTATATAACTCCCCATTCAAGCACCAATTACTTCAGTTGCTTCTGGCTCTGCTTCATCTGCAGGCCTTTCCACTTTAACACCTACATCTTCTGCATAATCACCATGAACCTAGACACACAAGAATAGTTGCAATTTTATAAATAAACCTATAAACTAATGTGTTTTTAATAATGTATAACTGTAAAGCCTGAGATTGAAGACGACAGCATACCTCCATCAATTTTCCAAGGTCAAACTTTGGTGCTTTCAAGATCTTGACTTTGCGAATGAAGACATTCTGTAAAGGGTAGATGCTGGATGTAGCCTTCTCAATCTCTCTTCCAATTGACTCAGGAATGAACTTCTGCACAAGCTCTTTTAGGTCACAAGATTGTGCCTGATTTACCATTATCTCCCTCATTTTGCGACGAATCTAACACAACCCAATAGACAAAAGTGTCATTCATCATATAAAAAATGGGTCAAAGTGACAATAGGATAGATTTTCACCTGTTTAATCTGACTAGATTGTGCATAGCATGTCCTTTTCACTTGATTAGCACGTTTCTTGGTGAAGCCAATGCAGAACATCCTTAGAGTGTAGCTGTCTGTGGTTTTCACATCCACATGGGCTTCAATCAAAGATTGCCATTTTTTCACAAGGGATCTCAATTTGTCTGTTGTGAAGTCCATGCCCTAAAAAGAAATCAAAAGTTAAAAAATGAATATGAATGATTGGATTGTATATAGTTAGAAGATGGAAATAGATATTCATGTGTTGTGTTGTGTACCCAGAAGTTAGTCAAAACATTCTTTCCTTGAACATCTTCAGCTCTCAAACGGATCTTTCTGTGGGCATGATCCTCATCGTTTTGGAGATCGGCCAAAGATATATCGAAGATACGGTGTTTCAGACCATCTGAAGCAATCTGATAAAAAAGAATATATTACTATCAGTTCTTAATACCTAAACCCATCTAGCAGATTTATGATGGTATGCATAAATCTTGGAACGTCAAGAACGATCGAATTCATACGAATCGAGTTTTTAATATCAAACTTGAACTTAATGATATCAATTTACCAGTAACTTAGAATGATAACAAAAATTAAATGTGAAGTAACTACCTTTGTACCCTGGGTACGTGAGACAATGGTTTTGCCAACACTTCTAGTGTTGAACACCGATGGCGCTTTGATATCATACCAATCCTTCTTCGAAAAAGGATCGGCCCTGTTGAATATGCATATTTAAAATATTAGAATCCTGAAATTATTTACGAAAACAATGGAACGATGGTCATTAGGAAGTAGAAAAGAAAAATAAACTAACGCTTTCTTCTTGCCACCCTTCTTCCCCTTGGAAATACGCTTGTTCTTTCTGCAAAATATTAAAATTTGAGCAAAAGCATTAACATATGAGCCATCGTAGAATGCGTACAGAAAGAAAATGGAAGGAGATGCGATATTACCCAACCGCCATTGTTGTATAGTGAGTGCCGAGCGAATGAAGAGAACGAAGGGGAAGATTTAAGGCTGCGCAGCAGAAGAACGCAAACCCTACTGCTTTAATCCACGCAAAACCCTAAATTTTGGCGAGAGTAATATGTTTTATTTTTTCCCCTTACGTTTTAAATTTCGTCTTTGAAGGATAGATGTTTTATGTTTACCTTTGGGAAATTTCACTTACCCCCCTTTGACTTTTGTATTATTTTTAGAGCAGCTTATAAAATTTATTCTTTCTGTTGTACCAAAAATATGCAGGTTCATTTCAAGTAGTTTTATTTTTTCTTATCCTGCCTTAAGTTGAAGTGTTTTTTTTACGGAGATACTCTTAACTAGGTGTTCACAAATATTTGTATTTGAAAAATGTGAAAATCTAATTTGAATTCTCAGATATCCGGTTTTAAATTTGATACTGATAATATTTTTCTAAATTTTCAAGTATTTCAATGTCTGATACCTGAATAAACTAATCTTTTTTAATTATTTTTTAAATATTTTTATTTGAAAATATAATAGATTAGAGAGTTAAAAGGACGTTGATGTAGTAAAATAAAAAGGAAAATAATATTGGTTTATGGTATATAATGTACACACACATAGAAATCTTTATGGTAATAATATTGGTTGATGTAGTCAAATAAAAAGGAAAATATCTCTTTTGAATACTTTTTAGAAATCTTTATGATTCTTGATTTCCTAGCTTCTCATGTTTTATCATATCACCTTTTAGAAATCTACTAATCATATCCTATTATTTTTTCTATTATTTTTTTAAGATATTTTATTAATTCTAATTTACTATCTTTTCATGATATCTAATGATTTTATTTTATTATTTTTTATAATATTTTATTAATCATAATTTATCTTTGCAGTATATCTAATAATCTTATCTTATTATCTTTTTAAGATAATTTATTAATCTTAATTTATTATCTTTGAAGGATATCTAATGATTCTATCTAATTATCTTTTTATGATATTTTATTAATCATAATTTATTATTTTTGCAAGATATCTAACGATCTTATCTTATTATCTTTGTTGGATATTTTATTAATCATAATTTATTATATTTGCAGAATATCTAATTATCTTATCTTATAATCTTTTAGGATATCTAACGATCCTAACGTATTTTATCTACCACCCTAAGTCGTCCATAGTGGTAGTCGGATCTCGAAGGTGTTTGTAATGTATTACCATAAGCACTTATAATCGACGTTGTTTGACTAATAATTACCATGTCACGACGCTTCATTGGGCGTCGAATAGTGATAAATTAGAAAGTTGTCATGTCGGGATTATAGCTAGCAATCGTAGGTGGATGTGTCAATCCTCACATAGATCTATACATATATTGCTAGCTATCGCAAGATTAATGATTATAGGTACCAAGGAAGCCAAATTTAATAAAGGCTATTGCATGGAGATTAACAATGCATTAACCTTAGGTATTTTATCTTTTATCTTTTATATTTCCTATAATTATCCTAATATAAACACCTTTAATTTTATATTTGATAATTATATCATTTGATATTATTATTATTATTATTATTATTATTATTATTAGAAAAAACATTATAAATGGTCATTGTGGTTACCCAAAATCTGAAGTTTAGTCCTCATGGTTTAAAAACCTTATAAATGGTCCATGTGCTTTCAAAACTTTTGACAATTGGTCATTATTGCTAACTCCGTTAAGTTTTGTCCGTTAACTAAAGGGTATTTACGTCATTTCACTACCACATGGACCATTTATGATGTTTTCACTTATTTTATTTTTTTTAAGAAAAAATGGAATAATATGCAGATGGATCCTCTCTCTCTCTCTCTCTCTCTCTCTCTCTCTCTCTCTCTCTCTCTCTCTCTCTCTCTCTCTAAAACCAATGTAATGTAATATAATGAAATTTAAGTTTCTTTTGTTGTCTAACACAAAGTAAACCCAAATCTTTGACTCGGCTTTTTCAGCGAATTTGTTTGTTGGCCAATAAATGTTTCGTTGGAAGTTGAACTATCCAAACTATTGGCAAGATAAATCGGTATTATTGTTGCCATTGAAGTTGCGGGTTTCCATGAATCAGTCACAAGGTTTTCAATGAAATGGAGAAGCATACCAATTGGATACAAATTGAATCAGACTTAGCAAGAAGTTTGGAAGATAATCGTTAGGATTGTTGACGAACTATAGCTCTACCTGTTCATTCCCTATTTTGAAGGAAATATGCAGTCGATCATTTGAGTCTTTGATTGCACCACAACCACAAAAAAGAGCTTAACCTCTCATTCTTCTGTTTTGGGTTCTAATCAAAAGTTGAGCTCATCGACAACATCACTCATCTGCCCTCCTATATACTTGTTTCTTTTGTTTACTAAATTGAATATTTGAAGACAAGGATGGATCTAACACACGTGCATAAAACGGATAAAAGAAGGGAAACGAGTCTTGCACAACATATGTTCGATGAAATGCCTGAAAGAAAAATCTCATTCAAATCATGCCCTCAAACATCACCTAATGTACAAAAGATCATATGATATCTTATCATAACTTGGACTTGAATTCAATCATTGCAATACCCAGAAAATCAAGAAATCGAGTACATCAAGACCATTTAGTTGACAGGGGAGATCTATGTCTCATTTCCAAACCATAAATAGATGAAGATGGTGATAATAATATATAAAAGACATAAATACAAAGTTGCGTATATATGTCTCCTTATCATCGACTCAACTCTCCAAATCTGCTCAAATCAGCTTAAATCATGGTCTATTTTCCTTTCTTCCTCCACATCGCCTGACCCACCTTCTTCATCCTCTTCGTCATTTCTTGGAGACGAGGGAAAAAGACAAAGGTGGGTGGGTTGGTTTACTGGATAGAGAGAGAGAGAGGGCCATCTGCATATTATTCTCTTTTTTTTAAAAAAAAAAATAATAAGTGAAAACATCATAAATGGTCCATGTGGTAGTGAAATGATGAAAATGCCTTTCAGTTAATGGATAAAATTTAACGGAGTTAGCAATAAGGACCAATCGTCAAATGTTTTGAAAGCACATGGACCATTTATGAGGTTTTTAAACCACGGGGACTAAACTTCAGATTTTGGGTAACCACAAGGACCATTTATGATGTTTTTTCTTCTTCTTATTATTATTATTATTATTATTATTATTATTATTATTATATATCATACGTATATATATCCTAATTATGGTTATTTTGATAACTCGATATTTGGGCAGAGTAACGATTATGTACAATGCATATCCCTATACTTGACTAGCATAACTTATAGACACTATGTTATCCTAAGGATGCGGTCATTATAACATCTACATATTTCTCTTCTCAGATTATCGAACATCATAAATGTTAGGCATAATATCATAGCTTACAACTAGGCATAATATTTATAGCTATGTTATCCTAAGGCTCTAAGCTTTGTAAAACGATTGATATTTACAGATATAAATATACTTTGATAAGACTAAACTGCACAAATGGTCCATGTGGTTAGCTGAAATTGCTAATTTTGTCCAAAAAGGTTTAGACTAGCACCAGAGGTCAAAACTTTTCATTTTGTTGCGGGTTTGGTCCAGTTTGCTTTAAATTTTTTTATAATGATGAATTTGCCCTTGCTTTTTTAGTTTATTTATTTTTTAAATATTTTGATAATTAAAAGAAAATAAAAAACTAATTATTTGCAGATGTCTTCCCCACAAGCAAGAACACAACAAGATTCAAGCACCACAAATTTAGAAGATAGAAGACAGACCCTATTTTTGATTCCTTTTGGGGTATAAAAAAAGGCACAGAAGACAGAAGTCGTTAGGGTTTACATTTTATTGGGGGATCTACTATTCATCATCTTCTTTGTGAACCACATTCAATCCAAAAACAATGAGAGGTCTGTGGAATTTTTTTGAAGAACACACCCCCTTTTTCATCCACCTTCAAATTTTCTATCCCAATCGCTCATTCGTTTTTTATTTGCAGATGTCGTCAAAAAGGAAAAAAAAACGATCAATGGGTTGATATTCAGAAATTAAGGACATATGTTTGAGTTTGTCTCTTTTATTTGTTTGGAGATGATGAAGCAAACGAATAAATGCTTGAGAGATAGTGACGAGTCCTAATTTCTAATATGTTCTTAAGAACCCTAATTGATTTGATAGTGGTGCTTTGGTGGTATTGAGGAAATGGATTTGGGGTCGCGACAACTTGGTTGTAATAGAAAAGTTGATCTATTCTTAACTGAAGTATTGAAGAAATCGTATTTGTCACCATCATGTTGACAGACCGAAAGCCTTCACCCTTTATCGCAACCAAACCATCATCGACCTTCATCTTCAAATCAGAACATGGTCACCTCCTTTATGTAGGGCTGTTAATCAGAGATCCATAACACGAAAACAATTGTTGTAACACCACTGGCAATTTGATTGAGCCAAAACACCACCACAATCGTTTATATAGATGGATTGAAAATCGATTCATATAGATGGGTTTTCTGAGAGATCGATTTGACAACATATTTGTTTTTTGAGAGATCGATTGTTGGAGAGATCGAGAGATGTGTGTGTGTGTGTGTTAACGATTCATGGCCCGCTGTGAGAGAAGATGTGTATGGTGGGAAGCCATGTTAGGTTGTGTTCTTTGTTGTAGATTTTTGGTTGAGAGAGATCGAGATAGAGGTAGAGAGAGAGAGAGAGAGAGTAATTGGTTTTTTATTTTCTTTTAATTATAAAAATATTCAAATAAATAAATAAAATTGAAAAAGCAAAGGCAAATCTGTCGTTATAAAAAAAAAAAGTTGAAAGCAAACTGGACCAAACACGCAACAAAATGAAAAGTTTGGATCTTTATTGCTAGTCCAAACCTTTTTGGACCAAAGTAGGATTTTTAGCTAACTATAGGGACCATTTGTGCAGTTTAGTCTTTTGATAAAACCATTTGATAAGCATGTATTCCCCCATAAAATATTTAAAATTGTGAAATCGGGACCGTGAACTCACAGTAGTAGCGTATTCTAAAGCATCCAAGCCACTACATCCGAAGCTTCGCGTCATTGAGAGGATCTCCGAAATAGCTTTAGAGGTATAAAGATAGTGTTTGGGATGAAAAAAAAATCCTAAAGTGAGCACCTCTATTTATAGTGGTTGTGCGCACGGAGCACTTCATGCGCGACGTTCACTTTCTTCATGGCTCAATCCACAGCTTGTCACATGATACACTTCTAATGGTCCACGTCTCCCTAATCTCGACGGATTTAGGTGTTAGATGTGAGCGACGAGCATGGCGCGCACTTGGCGTGCACCTCTAAAATTGGTAGAAACCTCGATTACTATTCTCCATCAATCATTTCAAGAATGACACAAACGTCAAACTCATTTATTTGGTCGTGACGCGTTCGCATGCAACGCACGTGCATGGAATTTAAAACGAACTCGAATGAATAATCATGTGCAACGAACGTTCATAGAATATCATTTAATAGAGTTTTTCTTTTCTTTTTCATTTATTTTGTTTTTTTTATTATTTTTTTATTTTTCGTTAAAAAAAAACATTTTTTTAAATAGATATATGCTCAGTTTTAAAGATTTTATTTTTTTCCTTTTTTTATGTTTTTATTTGTTTTATGTTTTTTTCTTTTTTTTTTCGTATATATATTTTTTTGGTTTTTTTTAATATCTTCATTACATACTTGAAGATACTAGGGGGTTTTTTATTATTTTTTGCCTTTTTATTGTTTTCTAAACTAAATATCGATTTGAGTTTTAATATTTAACAATTATAAAATTTTAAATAAGAAGAATATTAATTATCATAATATTTTTTGTTCATATTTTTTTTGAATCATATTATGCTTGGATCATAAAATTTTGAATCATAATATTTTGAATCATAACGATATTATGCATCATACATTTTTGATCATATTCATTTAGATCACTTTAATTTGGATTATAACATATTAAATTAAATAAAGTTTCTGTTCAATACAACATTTTGATCATAATATTTTTTGAATCGTTTAATTTTAAATCATAAAAAATATAATAATTAATGATCATTAAATATTTGAATAAAAATATTTTTAGATCATAACAATTTAATGATCATAAACATATTTAATCATAATATTTTTGAATCATAAATTTTTTTGAATCATCTCTATTTTCATCATATTATGTTCAGTTTTTTAAAAACTTTAAATTTTTTAAAATCAAATTTGGTATTTAAAACACCTTATTTTTTAAAGATTCTTTTTACAAAGTCATTAGAATGGTGAGTTTGTATTCCTTAAATTTTTATAATTTTTAGAGAATTTTTCTAGGTTTTTATATAAATATAAAAAATTATATATATATATATATATATATATATATATATATATATATATATATATATATATATATATATGTTTTCCAAAATTTCATGATTGTACTCATTTTGTAGAGAATTAAATTTTAAGAACTTTGGTTTTTTCAGATTTTTTTTTTCAAATAAAAGATAATTTATGGCCAAAAAATTAAGCCGTGGAGAAAAAAACTCACCGGTAAAAAGGGTTGGACACTTGCCATGCTAGGGCACGTGTCAGTGGAGAGGCCATATGCTGGGGCACGTGTCAGTGGAGAGGCCATATGACCGGATTTTTATTTTCTTTTTTCTTTTTTCTCTTAATCTTTTTGCTTTTGTCACTTATCCCCTTAAAAAAATTAACATTCTCTGAAAATTATCAAAATCTTGCAATTAATTACGAAAATATCATATCATCTCGCGATATTTGACAATGAATAAAATTAAATCCTGACCATTTATTTTTTCAATCTTAAGGAAAAAAATTATCCTCGCGGTTCCTACCATTTTTTTGAGTTGCTACTTGATCCTACTTCTCTCTCTCTCTCTCTCTCTCTCTATATATATATATATATATATATATATATATATATATATATATATATATATATATATATATATATATATAGAGAGAGAGAGAGAGAGAGAGAGAGAGAGAGAGAGAAAGAAAGAAAGAGAGAGGGGGGAGAGAGAGAGAGAGAGAGAGAGGTAAGTTCAATTAAAAAAATAAAAAAAAAGGTTGAGAATGAGAAAACTATTCTCAACCAATCATTTATCTAACATGAAAACCTTAAAATCGTACATATCATTTTTTTCATTAAGGGTATCTTTGTAAATTAGTCACTTTTTAGATTTACTTCTTTCTTTTTTGTATTCAGTTTCCAATTTCATGAGATATTTATCTCGTTAGAATTGGATATATCGAAACTCATTATCAAGATTATTTCTTTATATGATTCGTTAGCAATTACACGTATCCGTTCAATTTGCATTGTTTTATGCATTTATCGTGAAGTTTCACATTTGTATTGCAATTGTTTCATCGGATTTTTGTTCTGAAGTATAAGATCTCTATTGCAATTTGCATCATTTGATCGGAACTAATTTAATTTTTCAATCAGATTGTTTTTACGCTCTGAAGTGAGACAGGTTCGAAATTGATCAAGTTTTCATATAATCTTTATTGCAATTGCATCATCTGATCGGAATTGATTTAATTTTCAAGCAGATTGTTTGTACACATTGAAGTAAGATAGGTTTTCATATTTATGAATTGTTGTTATGTTTTTTATTTTAATTTTGTTGTTGTTGTGTTTCTATTTTATTTTATCATGAGTTTCATCGATATTAAGATTGTTTTTGTTATTTATTACAGATCAATTTGTCTATTATGTCATATTTTAGTGTTATTGATGGTGATTTGTATTCTTCGATGTGTGAGAGTGAAGACGAAGATGTTGAGAACTTGTTTTTTTGAAGGTATCACTTATTGAATTATTATATTGTTTTTAATTTTGTTGATGATCATGTATTTACGTATAAATCTGTAAATCTGAATAAACTATTGTCTTATTCATATATAAATAAACGTGTGATAATTGTAATTTCAAATTTATTATTATTTCCATTTTATCAGTATATAAATAAGTATTGTTTTTATTTTATATTTTTTTTTTGAATCATATGAATTTTACGTATTCATATATGAATTTTTATTCATTCATTAACAAACATTGTTTTTTGGTTTATTCATAGGAATTTCATGTATTCGTATTTGATTGTTTTATTCATTCATTAATAGATTGATTTTGATTTTATATATTTTTCTCAGGTGAATCTTCGAGTTCATTTGATACACAATATTGTAGTAATGTAACTGGAGAACATGTCTATAAGCTAGATGTACTTGTTCAACTTTTTCCATTTAAAGGTTTAATCTTCAAATCATTAAAGTTGGCCATCAAAATGTATTATGAGTATGCTGAAATTGGTGGTTTGATGTGAGACTGAGCACACAGTCAAGGTTTGATAACAATATTATAAAGAATAAACATGTTATATGTAATCGTGGTGGCAAACGGAAAAAGAAATCTTGTGATACTTTGGGTACAAGTGGTGTTATTGCTGCTTGATTCACTCTTGGACTTCCCATTCTTCAGTTGCGGACAATTTCACTTGAAGTGCCCTTTCTCCTTGTAGTCATAACATTTCATGTTCGATGAACCTTTAGTCTTCGATTTTAAATGTGATCTCCCTCTATTTACCCCTTTGCGACATCGCTAATTTCACGGTCATAAAAGACCGATTTGTTTATGCTTTGTTTTTATTATCAGAGTAATCTTTTAAAGAAAACAGGTGCGGAATTTGTTCTCAAAACAAAATATGATAAGAAGTTATCAAAGCATTTCTTTAAAGAAATGTATTTTCATTATATAACAAAATCTCGGGATGTCATGTTCAATACAGATCAAAAGCATAAACATAACAAAATAGGCCTTACAACAGTTATTCATAACTAGTGGCCTATAATCCAAAATCTCTCGTTATGTCAGCTAACTTATGCTCTCGTATCAAAACCTGTAATACAAAGAAAAACTGGAGGGTCAGGCTTGGGAGCCTGTTAAGCATATAGGGTTTTCAACACACAATAATATAATTATTATATTCGATTATCAAACAATCAATCCAACTACTCACCCCATTATCTCCATTTATTTCTTAAAGATTTATCCTAAGAACCGATTACCCTTATCCCATTCATTCCTAAGGATTGCCCTAAGGAACTGGCATAAAGTCTAGTGCTGCCAAGATTCTTAGATTACCTCTGGTGAACACGCAGCTCACAATAATTAATGAACACCTAGTTCAAGAACACCTAATGAACACTTAGTTCCAGTATTATCTAATGAACACCTAGTTCACAAACACTTAATGAAAACTTAGTTCAAATATCCCTGATGAACACTAAGTTCAAATATCTAATAAACACTTAGTTCGAATATCCCTGGTGAACCCAATCACCTAAGGAACACATAGTACGAAAGCTCTTAGTTCAAACATTGTGATAATAAAGTATATCTCGATCCTACAAAACCACTAATATTATAAACACATATAAATCATATTTCTAAAACAATATATCCCATCTCGTCGATCCCCACATACTAACCCTATATAATGATCTTACGATATCTAGCCTAAGGAACCGATATGTACCACAAACTGACGAAGCTGCTTCGGAAATCCCCTGGTAGCAAACGAGGATCAATAAAGACATCAAATGAGGGGAATGGAATAAGCTTCACGACGAACCTTTGTTCGTAAAAGAAAGAACCACAATACATTTTAAGTATGGGTTAGTTATCTAGATAACAATGCCTAGGCGTGGTCCGATTATCGTGAGGTATTTTACCCCCGGACTCTCCCTATCCAACATCGAACTTTGCCTAGCAGTGCCCTGAATATCATGAAGGGTTTCACCCCCGTACGCACCCTATCCAACAATATAACACTAGACATACCTAACAGTGGTCTATTACCGACACACTTTATTAGGCAGTCTACGAAGTTCCCTTAATTACTTTGTGAAAGAAAACGCTGACATATGAAGCTTGGTCGATCACTTCATAAAAGAAACGCTGACTCCAAAGCTCTCTCAAAATAAAAGTACGGGGAAATACTACTAGAGTACTCCCGTACACTCCCGTAACGGACACACAAAATTGTCTAAAAGACTTTGTACATGATAGTACTTCTGGCACGTTATAATACTCTGGTATGCGAAGGACTCATACCCGAGAACATGATAGTACCCTGGCACAAGCAGCACCCAAGACACAGAGCTTTGAAAAAGACTTCGTACATAAAATGTACTTCTGTACGTATGACGTACTCCACCGATCATCAACCTCACCCCACACGTACTCTTAATAAGAGACTACCCGAAGTCTAATCTTAATTGAACTAAACATCACATTTAAGTCTTGACCCATCACTAGGCAAACCTACAATACTTATAATCAATTTCCGATACTATCTCTGTCTAGGAAATGCTGACTAGTGTATACTTAACACAAAGTTTTAAGTAATAATATAATATATACACATCTTAACACATATTGGACCATAACTGGTTCACATGTTGTATATCATCAATTATACATATAACACATGTTTTGAGCAATAGCAAATATTTCACACACATATATATTTCATACTTTAATCAATACTCATATTAAAATCACGTTCATAAAAGGGACTATACACATGATACCTTATCGAATGAACACATAGTTCAAAAATACATAATCCACACTCCCGGATCTAAAATTTACCTCATTACCAAATCCATATTCCCGGATCTAAAACTAACCTCCTCATCTGATTCATACTCCCAGATCTAAAACAAGTTTAACTATTTACCCTTTTATCTCATTATCTAACTCATCTCTTATCACATACCAACAATCTTATCTACTCATGTTTTACCCAACATATTTGTTGATACAAAATACATATACGGTTTAACTCATTAAAACCTATATAATTCATCTATTCCACAATCATCTCAAATAAATAACAATATATACACACATAACACGTATTTCATAGCAAATACTTAATATTTATGTGTTAGAAGAAAGTGACTATACACTCAATTGATCAGAAGATAATCGGGCAGCACTACGGCTTGTAGAAGTAGTATTCTTCGGTGAAATTGTGATCTCTTCACACACCGGGCTTCTCGCGGGCAGAGCTTCGGCTCGGAAACTCTTTTCTTCTCGGGATCTTCGGGCTTCGAGACTTCCTTCGTGTCTCGGTATGATATCGGGGCTTCGGGGGGGGGGGGGGAGGTAAAATAGGGCTTAGAGAGGGTATTGGGAGTGGGAGAGAAGAGATTGAGCAACCAAACTCGGCTGCCCCTTGAATTCTATTTATAGGGCTGATTTTATGGATTCTCGTCGTGAATCTCAAATATTCACGTCGTGAGTTTAGTCTTCGCTGCATGCGTCATCACAAGTTGCGTATGTCAGGCAACAGAAGTCATAAATATTGAGTTCACGTCGTGAACACTGTATTCACGTCGTGAACTCTGACAGTTTTGGGGTTTCGCGCCCCGAATTTCATAAATTCATAACTTTCGCATACGAACTCCGTTTTCGATGTTTTTTATATCCACGCGTAGGTAAAAACAAGATCTACAACATTCATTTAGAATTTGTTGGCTAATTTGACTTTATTTGTAATATATTAATAATATATTATTTTTAGTAGGTCGGAACAGGAAAACTTCGTTAGAAATTCATAACTCCTTCATCTGACGTCTGTTTTCGACTGTCTTTTCACCGTTGCACTACTAATAATAATATCTTCGATTCTCGTTTAGATTGTTTCGACCAAAAATCACTCGATCTCAAATTCGGGTTTCGGGTTGCATACTGCTAAGCTGAAACTTAGAAAAACTATAACTTCCTCATACGAAGTCAGATTTGGGCGTTCTTTTTATGCAAGCTCTTGGTTTAACGAACTCTACAACTTTCATTTATATCACTAAGGCTAAAAATCACTTTATCATAAATTCATTATTTACGTCGCGTTGTGTCGTGCCGGTTCTGTCGCGAAACTTCGACAAGTCATAACTTCTTCGTTGTAAATCGGATTTCAACGTTCTTTATATGTACGGAATCCTTGTAACATATACTACAACTTATTTAAGATTATTCATTCTAAATAATCTTATATCAAAAAGTCATTTTTGATGCTTAACGTCTCTAAATTGACTAGCCTGGATCTATGGGCATTACACCCTTTCCTCTATTTTGTCCTCCCCCTCACTGCAAACAAACCGGAACTGGACACCTCCTTTTTAACTAAAACTTTTCTTTTCTGATCCTTGGACATAAGAGAGTCATTCACATCATTCACAATGATCGTTGTCCTACCATAGAGCATGGTATCAATGAAATTCTGATATGAGTTAGGAAGATAACACAAGAGAATGAGCGTCTGATATTCATCTTCAATATTCATGTCAACACCTTGTAGATCCAAGATGGTACAATTGAAATTATCCAGATGATCTTTCACTTGGGTACTTTCAGACATTTTGAGAGTGTACAACCTTTGATTCCGATACAACCTTTTTGATAGTGAGTTGCTTTGGTACTTGTTATAAAGTTTATCCTAGAACCTAGAAGCAGTTGTTTTATCCACGACCCTCCTTAGTACTTCATCTGTTAAGCTTAACAGAATGACACTATGTGCCTTCGTCAGAGTGCCCGCCTTCTTATCAGCCATCATGTCTTTTGGCAGTTTTGTTTCTCCTTTCAGTGTTGTCGCACATCCTTGTTGAACCAGAATAGCCCTCATCTTCACCCTCCACAAAGTGAAGTCATTTGAACCATTGAACTTCTCCAAATCAAACTTGTGAGTAGAAATATTCAATCACAGGAATACAAACCGCAACCCTGATACCACTTATTAGGAAGTAAAGCGAATAACTAGCAAAACTATAAGCACACAAGACACAATATTTATGTGGTTCGTTCAAGGTGACCTACGTCCTTGGGAAGGAGGGGAGTAGTCTTTTATTTTAGAGCTCTTAATTAGAGGTTACAAGTACAATTACACAGAGATTCGCCTATCACTATAGAATTAAAGATACAAAATGACCTAGCATGCACCCCTATTTATACTTGAGGGATCAGACCTAAAATCCTAATGGCCAAGCCCATAGGCCCATGAAAGGTGTCAACCAATCACAATTCACCATGTAGCATATTCTAGAAATTCATCCATATCATACAAACCCATGAGCATCAACAACACACATGATAGAGCACCTTGTGCCATAGTGGAACATCATGATGTACAAGTGGCAGACCATGAACACTAATGGCCCAACAACCATCATGGTGGTACAACATGGTGTAATCCTTGAGCAATACCAACTTATGAGCATCCTTGAACGATCTTGAACATCATAGAGGACTTTATAGCATACTTGGCTCATCAAGGACCAAGATGGTCCAACTTACGCCATCATGGCGCAACAACAACTCCATAGCGCAACAACATCTCCAGATGGTGCAACGAGGAATATGGATGACGCAAGAGGCTTCAAGTGTGGCGCAAGAACATCAAGATTTGAGCAACAACATCATCATGGCTCAACAGGCACATGTATGGCGCAACAACAAGCCTCATGGAACAAGAGTGAATATGATGGCGCAAGAGAGAGTGCCATGGCACAATAGCATCACTCTTGGCCCATAACTTTATCATATGGCGCAACAAGGTTCCCTTGTTGCTCCATATCACTCCCAAGTGCTCCAAACTTCTTTTAGTTGCTCCAAACCCCTTGTACATGATCCGTTCCTTTGACACTTGATCTGTTCCTTTTTCAATCGATTCAAAACTTTCTCAGATGATCCGTTCCTTTTTCATATGCTCCATGAACCCCAAGTGCTTCAAATG
This sequence comes from Lactuca saligna, assembly GCF_052625555.1. Classification (NCBI taxonomy): domain Eukaryota; kingdom Viridiplantae; phylum Streptophyta; class Magnoliopsida; order Asterales; family Asteraceae; genus Lactuca; species Lactuca saligna. Next base: position 14,274,434 of record NC_136419.1, on the reverse strand, counting down.
CTCCATGAAGATGATCCAAATGGTCGAGTCACATTTAACAGGTGTCATTTAAGAAGTGTTTAAAATATTTTGGGTTATAAGAATTATTTATTAAAAAGATATTTTGTAGGATGTTTATCTATTCTAATAAATGAAGTTTTTTTTTTTCAAATGTCACACTCTCATTCAATTGCCAAATATAATTTTGTGGTTATTTTAAATTAATTTTTTACATGTTATTTTATGAGTTTTTCTATATTATTAAATTCCACATAATACTTTAGTAATAATTATAATAAATATAGTAATAAATGGATACGAATTCCATTAATGGACTTACCTTCTAATTTTAAAATTATCAAATTAAAGTTAATTAGTTTCTTTTATTTATTTATTTAAATTATTTTTTAATCTAAAAGATAAAAAAATTTTAATTTTAATAATTTATTATTTTTCTTATTTTCTTAAAAATCTAAAATTCACGAATATTTAGACCTTTATATTTTATTTTAAATTAACTCATGTTTTACTGCTAGTTTTTTAATATATGAGTAAAAGAGACTATTCCTTGTTGAAAATTATAATATGTTTTACAAAGATATTTTAAAGATGATTTCTTAGGAAGTGTTAAAGTGTATATTTTTTTAAGGTTTAAAATGACATGTATTAAAAATATATTCAAGAGGGTTTGAAGCGTATTATATAATATTACTAATTCTAAATTCCTTGGTGAACAGTTCTCTATTCCTATTGGATTATAGTTGTTTATTATTTTATTATTTTTTGTTTTCTCTTTAATATTTTTTTTGAGATGCCTCATTTACACCTGTCTTTGGTTTAAAAACATTTCTTTACACATGGTGCCACCTCCCACTGCTTCCAATGAGATACGGACAACAGATACCCACCGCTTCGATTATTGTTCACTGTCTCTCTTAATTCACATTTTTATCCCTTAATCGAATAAGTTGGTGACCCAACTACAGATATAATGATATTGGAGAGAGAGAGAGGAATAATGTGAGGTCGATCTATTCGACTGATACTCATTCCGCCGCTTCATAATGAAATCATTTGGTAATCCCTCCATTCAGTGACTTCAATTTTGCTCTGTCGAACTTACTTATGAAATTAGAAACTGTAACTGGTGTTTTATGAAGTAAGAATTTCAAATTCAAGCACTCAAATCTAGGGTTTCTCCTGCTGTAGCTTAATTCAGGTAATTTAAATTCACAATATCATTGTATATGTGTTTATGTATACATATTATAGCTAATGTAAATTGATTACGTTAGTTGATTTGCATTTTGTTTTGGTTTAAACTATTAGATTACGATCTAGCCTGAGTTGATTTGCATTGGTTGATTTCGTTTTCCCCCGATTCTCTCTCTCTCTCTCTCTCTCTCTCTCTCTCTCTCTCTCTCTCTCTCTCTCTCTCTCTCTCTCCACCTTCTTTGTTTCTGAATGTCGTTTGTGGTTTGGTAATTTGGTAATTATAGTTGTCGCCTTGTCGGTTGGTAATAAATATAAAAAATAGTATTTATTCAGCTACACAAGAAATTAAAGTGATTGATAACTTTTTATAGCTCCAGAACAGGGTTTAAACGGAATAAACATTGCGAACTAAATAGCAATAATCAAAGTCGTGTGTTTCAAAGATTTAGTTTGCGTTCTAAAAGTATAAGATTGGGGCATTGTCTTTTGCCTTCAGATTCCTAAGATTTGTTCACACAAAATTTATATTCTTCAGTCTGTATGTAGACTTTAGGTTAACTTCAACTAAATTTCTTTGACCTTTTGGTGATTTTAGTACCTATACAGCTTGCATTCCAATTCTATGAAGAAACTACATTTATAAACCTAAAATTTTTATCTGTGTAATTTCATGAATGAAAATTGAAACCATTGAGCTCCCACTCCTTTAGAATCTGAATTTTTTCCTTAATTTAATATTTCATTTGTATTCAATTTCATAATTTTGATACGATTTCTTTAATTTTTTTTCTTTTCGATTTTGGATAGATACAAAAAGCCTTGTTATACAAGTGAATAGATGGGAGATGTACTGCGTCTCCTGATTTGCTCCACCATACACAGATTGTAAGATTGTTGTTTTACTGTTTTTTTTTTGCTCCTGTGATCATTGATTCATCTTGCGTGCATTGTAGTGCACCGATTTTAATGGCATATTGCTGATGATATGTATTGAATGGCATTAGTGACTTTAATTACTGACGATCTTCCTGATATCAACAGTGAAATGTTCGGTTTACTTACATTTTGCTTATTCTAATTTCAATCTTTCCATTAATCATTGATCAAAACACAACTTTTATGTATAAATTTGAACACGTGTATCAAAATTACAGTTGTTGACGACATTACAGAAGGTACACAGTTAATTCCTTAAAATTACCATCTCTTCCATGATTTATCATTTGTATTTGTGGATTATTAAAACTTAATAACATAATCTGAATTTTATACCTATTATGAGAGATATAACAACTTCTCATGGTGTACCTAAGGTGGAAAAGAGTAGACTTGAGCAAGCAACTTTAAATGAAGTGTCAAGTGTTCTTGGTGATGGTATGAGGGGTACTTTTGGTAACTCATGCGTTTTATTTTCATCATAAGGTGTTCTTTTGACAAGATTATTGGAAAAAATATTTAAGGTTTCCAATTTTTTTTTACCATTTTACCCCTGGTGGTTGATATTGTTTCTCTTGTGGTTTTATTGATATTTTTTTCTAAGGGTAAAAGCATGTGTGGAACCTGGATGTCTTGTGAATGAAGAGCCATATGAAGTACATCTAAGCACCCATGGGTGTTCTGGTAGGCCCAAAGCTGGAAGGCTAAGAGTAAAAAATAATGTAAGACCAGTTTTAGGGTTTTACCCTTTTACATTTATGGTGTAAGGAGCTGACATGTCATCTTTTTACAGGGACCAAAGCTTTTCAACAACTAGAAGTTTTATTTTGTTGGCAATTTTGTAAAAGCTTTCAAGAGTGATCTTTTAAGCTTTCAATTATGTTTCTTGGGGGGTATATATGTAAAAACGATAACCGGATTTTAATTTTGAACAATGTTTGATTTTTATGATCTTTGTACATTTTGGACTAACAATTTGATTTGATTTTTTTTTCTTTTTGAAATAAGCAAACTTGCTGCAAATATTGCGAACAAGAAATAGTGTTTCCATGAGGTATAATTGAATTCATCTCATTCTACAAACCATATTGACTTTTCTCTACTTTGTTAAAGATTTAGACTCTTGATTCAAACTAATTACCAGTAGATTAAAAAGTCAAATTTAACACATGGAAATTTTGGTGTATGAGAAGATCAACACGTGCTAGTGTTCTTGGAAACATCAGAAAGAACGTCTGATGAAGGAGATCATCAGATGGTATTTGTTTCAATCCAATCGGTATGGTTGACTAAAGATTCTCTTGCCTTCATTACTTTGACTTTTTCCGAAATTTGATAAGAGGAGGTTGCAATGGTGGAAACTTTTGAAGAGTCAGTAGTTGATAGTGACATTTGTGATAATGAAAATTTATAATACTGGGATGTAACAAAAACAATTTATTTTCCTATTTTTTTTATTATAAGTGAGTGGTTTTACTTTGATTAACTCCAGTCACTTGAATCATATCACGGGCAAGGAAAAGGCTAGCATGAACATATGTTCACTGACTCTAGAAAAGCAGCAACCACTACTCACCTGATCTACAAGTTGATGTCATGAGAAAATGAAAAAGATTTGGTAAAACTGGAAAACAATGTTGATGTTTGCATTAAAAGAAATGGGTATTATGGAAAATTTGGGGGATAAGTTGAAAAGTAGGGGTTAAGTAACAAATTGTACCCCGCAAAACAAAGTTCTTCTCTAGTTTTCTTAACAAAAAGTAAACTCTCTAACTGTGTGATTTATAAAGATGAGTTTTAAGATTGTTTTGAAATTGAATTTTTAGTATTACATACTAAATTTATTATTTATATAAAAGCAACAATTTTATATAAATGCTTAATATGTCTAACCCCATTAAATATTTAGTAAATTTCTTAACGTATTATTTTGATATGCAACTAGGGGCGAACATGATGTGGTTTGGTGTGGTTTTTGGATCAAACCAAACCGCAAACCGATAGGTGCGGTTTCTATACACGTAAAACCGATTGATGCGGTTTTTTGTTCGGTTCGATTTTACGGTTTTAAACGGGTTTTTAGTTATTTTGGTGCGTTTTGGTTTCTAACCGCCAAAAAATGATTGTGTGTTTATCTTTAAATAATACTGCTTTTTCATGTCCAAAACTCAAATTTCAAAAATAATTTCGTGGTTTTTAGTTTTAAATATACTTTAAACTTAGCCAAATAAAAAAAACTTTCGCATTAAAAGCCTCATGCGTAAAACTTACACTCAACAGCCCATGATGGTAGGCCACGAAGCAAATTCATAACTTCCAAGTTTGCATCTCAAAACTCTAATTATAGAGGAGAGACTCATCTCTTTTCTTTTTACCATTCCAAGGGGAACAACTAAATCAAACAATTAGCTAACTTCATTCTCTTGTAAATATTCATAATTTTTTTTTGTTAAGAGAATATTTTCATATATATATATATATATATATATATATATATATATATATATATATATATATATATATATATATATATATATATATAACAATATGAAAATCGACATGATATCAAATAAATAAAATTATAAACTATAAACTAAAAACCACACCATCGGTTTTCATTTCGGTTTATACGGATTTTTTGGTTTTTTAGGTTTGTGGTTCGGTTTTTGCTCACCCCTAGGTGAATATTTTTTATAGTACTTTGCCGGTGGAGCAATGGTTTAATGAGAGATTTGATGATGTGTTTGTTAAGTACATCAAGGTCTAAAACGAAGTCAATAAAACTATCTTTCTGTTAAAAAAGAACTTGAAAAGGAGATTGAAAAAGAAAATGACATCTTCCAAGTGGTAGTTGAAAATGACAAATGAGACATGCCTTAGCATTTGATGTTTTAGGGGCTATTTATTTGACCTCTTAATGATCCCATAAAGAGGATGACTCTGGATCATTCAGATTCAGAGCGTTTGGTTGAAATTATTTTAGCCTCTTAATCAATCAGATATTTAAAAAAAATGTCTTATTCGCTCAGATATGATAGGAACTCTGGATGAAACTTTTTCCTTTGATGCCCCTTGCCCTAATCGTCCGCCTCTTTTTTTCTTTCCTTCTTCTACTTCAACGAACAACAAAAATTGGCTTCTTCACCTTATCGATTTCAGCTTGCAGTCGTCCTACAGCACCGGTTTGCCTCCGCTTGCGCCTGCGCCGCCTCCACCTGCGCCACCTCCACCTGCGTCGCCTCCCTCATCGTCGCCTCCCCATCTTCGCTCTTTGCTGGTAAGTTCTTCCAATCATTGGAGTGATTTTTACAGAGTTTTTCTCTCTTAAAATTGTTTCTATGTGTTGTGTTATTGTTATGTTCTTGCTGTCTTGCTATGATGGGTGATCAATTTGATTTTGGGTGAATGATTTGTGTGAAATCTAATTGATTTGTAACCACCGATTTCTCAGTTTTATGTATGTTTTTTGTTGCTGGATTGTTGTGATGTTGAATTGCGTTTTTTTGGTTTCAATATTGGGGTTGTTTGTGTTTGATCTTTATTCTTGCTGATTTTGCTGCTATATATGCATTGAAATGTTGAATTTTGTTGCTGAAATGTCCAAAAAATTGATGAAAACAAATTAGGGATAATAAGAATAGATGTTGCTGAAATCTTAGGCCCCGTTTGGTTCACTAGATTCCGGATGAATTTGGAGGAATTGGAAAATAAATTCCTTTCTTAAACGTGTTTGGATGACCAAATCACATGAAACTAATTTCTAGCGTGTATATTAAAATCGGCAAGTAAAAGATTTTCAATTCTCTAGGTAAACTATATGAATTTTGATTCAATTCCTTATCAATTACAATGTTGACAAATTTACCCTTCTATCCAACTATGCTTTTAAGCCTTTATGATACACAATTCTGATTTTTTTTATATGAATGTCGAATATATCTATTCTTCCAACAACAATACATGGTTTTTAGTTCATATTTTTTTACATGACTAGCAATTGTTTTTCTAGTTCTATCACTAATCAGATTTTAATCATATTTATTTAAAAAAATTACAAAAACCGCTAAAAGAATATTTTGGTAATATTATATAATTCATATTCCAATTCCTTTGACAATTGGACAAACCAAACAGAAAATAGATTACAATTCTTTCAGATTCCAATTCCTTTCACAAATTCCATTCCTTCCAAAAACATTCTACAAAACAAACGGGGCCTTATATCTTCTTGTTGTGATTTTTCTTCTATATGTTGTTGAAATATGCTATTTTTTGTTTAATTTTTCTGTTATGTTGGTCTACTTGTGGTAGTTAATTAGTTTTGTTGCTGAAATATATCATTGCTGGATTTTGAATATTAGACATGGCAATGGCACAAAAAAGGCCTAGAATTAATTGGAAACAAATAGAAGGTGTGGAAAAAACATTCCTTGAAGCTTGTATTCATGAAATTACAACTTACGGACGTGAAGGGAGTAGTTTAAAAGCAAGCTCATGGAAGAATGTAGCTGAAAGATTGAAAACAGAATACAATTTTGTAGTTGATCAAAAGCAAATGAAAAATAGATACGACTACCTAAAAGCAAAGTTTGGTGCTTGGTTGAAATTAAAAAACAAAACAAGCAACGTTTATAACCCTATAACTAACACGTTTAACATGGAAGAAGACGAATGGCAACTAGAGATCAAGGTATTGTGATTTTTGATAAGAAGTAATATATCATAATATTTTATAATATTTCATAATATTTATAATATTTTCAAGCAGTTGAACAAAATGGTAGAAACATTGAGAACTTCTCCACTAGTGTACCCTGATCTTTGTGTTCAGTTGTTCGATGGGTCGGCTGCAACTAGCATTCATGGATGGGGGCCATCTTCTACACTTCCTCACCCTTCTCATGACTCGCCGGACATTAATTTAAGTGACTTTGATGGTATCAATGTAACTCACATGGAAAATATGACTTCACCCGAAAGTCCAAATGAAGGAACCTCTAGTGTTTCTAAAAGCAACGGCGGTAAAGGAAAAGGAAAAGCAACAATTAATGCCAAGATCATTGAAGTTGGTGATGAAATTAGCAAAGTTGCAAGGATGTTAGTGGAGAAACATAAAGAGCACGATATGACTTCATGTATGGAAAAGTTGGTGAAAATGGAATGGGGAATATCTGATCCAAGATACCAAACGACTGTTTTGCTTTTTGGTGAAAGTGCCGATCTTAGAAAAGTTTGGTTATTTCTTCCGACGGAAGCTTGTGAGATGTGGTTAAAGAATGCTGGATCAAAGTATGGGTTGATGTGATGGTTTTTTTAGGATTTTTATTTGATGTGTGTCGTTATGGATTTAAAATGTTGAACTTTTTTAGGATTTTATTTGACGTGTGTCGTTATGAATTTAATATGTGAACTTTTTTAGAATTTTATTTGATGTTTGTTGTTATTGTGTTTAAAATATTAAATTTTATATGTTGTTTGAAGTTATGTTTTTAAAATGTTTAATTTTATATGTTGTTTGACAGGTTATTTATGGATATCGATGATGATATTGTGTATTTCATGTTGCTTTCTTGGTATTGGATGTTTTTGGCTTCGACAAGAATAGAAAGGATAAGCGACTTGAATTCGGCATTGACCGGTCATGAATTTACGCAAGAATTGTTGTATGGATCTTCTTTACAATGTCATGAATTGATGCGTCTTTCACGGGAATCATATGTACTACTATGCAACCATTTTAAACAAAAAAATTGGTTGCAAAGTAGTCGGTCAATAAGTGTTGAAGAAAAGTTAGCTATGTTTTTGACAGTCATCGGACACAATGAGCGGTTTCGAATGGTTAAACGCAGATTTCAACATTCAACCGAAACAATTCATAGGTGTTTTCATGAGGTTAGAACTGCGATGATGAATTTTGCAAGAGAAGTTATTGTGCCAACATCTTCCAATGCAACCGCAAACACATCAAGACGACATAGAAGGTTGAAAGAAATATTTCCGGGAGCGATAGGTGCGTTAGATGGAACTCTTGTTCATGCAATCGTGCCCGCTGATCAACAAACTCGTTATAGGGGAAGAGGAAAAGGTGAATGCTATCAGAATGTTATTGGAATTTGTAATTTTGATATGATATTCACGTTTGTATGGGCCGGTTGGGAGGGCATAGCACATGATTCACGAGTTCTAAAAGAAGTTGTATTTAACCCAACTTCCGGTTTTCCAATTCCTCCACCAGGTTTGTAATCTTTTTTTTTTAACGTTGATTATTAAATAATTTATATATTTTTATATTATATAACAATTGAATAATTCACGTTACAGACAAATATTACCTTTGTGATGCCGCATACACCAACACTCGTGGATTTATGGCTCCCTACCGCAATACGAGGTATTGGTTAGCCGATTTCCGAAGACATCGTGCATTAACTAAGGAGGAAAAGTTCAATCATGCTCACGCACAACTCAGAAATGTTATTGAGCGCGCTTATGGAGTTTTGAAGGCTAGATTCCCAATCCTAAAGCAAATGACTCCTTATCCTTTTCCAATACAAAGAGACATAGTGCTTGCTTGTTTTGCAGTCCATAATTTTATAAGGAAGTGTAATATTCATGATCAATTATTTATGGACTTTGAAGAAGACACTATGTTTACTGCTGAAGTAGAAGGTGGAGGAAGTGATGACCAAAACGTACACGACATTCAGTGGGGTAACCAAGACACTGAATATATGGCTAATTTGCGTAACCAAATTGCAAATCAATTAATTTAAAGTTGTATGCTTAGGTTTATGTTTAATTTGGATGTTGTATGATGTTTAATTTGGGTGTTGTATGCATTTTAATTTGGATTTTGTTCTAATTTTAATTTGGATTTTATATTACATTTTGTATTTTATTTATAGTTATTTCCAAATTCAGTATCATTCAGCTCAGTCATTCAGATGTCCAACCAAACAGTAACACATAGTTCAGAGGGTTAAAATGGTCATTTTTACCATTCAGAGACATGCATTCAGATGTGTAACCAAACATCAATTAATCATCCAGATACAGATTCATACAGAGTCTCTATATCATCCAGACCTCTGCATCATCCAGATATGAATAATACAGATGCTAACAAACAGCCCCTTAGTATACGATTGGAGTAGAAACACAATTGGTGCTTAAAATTACCATTTATGTTTGTTTTTTAATGTTAAGGTTGGACTCATTTGTGATAAAACATTACGTTACAACTTACATGTGTTAATCTTGATGTTAACATTACATGATTATCGAAGAACTAATAAATAGTTTTCCTGAATTAGGTGCCAGTATACAAACGTCCATGACTCGATTCAATCAACTTATAATCAGATCTTTCAAAACTAACAAATGAAAGAATCCGTGCAAAACAAACTTTTTCAAAGCATGGGATGATTTTCAACACCTACATATATAGACGATGTAAGCACATGGGCAATCTGTCAAATACTCAAATAGCTATAAATAGATCATTGTTGATCAAATTGTTTTCTTGTAGCAAACATGTCACTAGCAACTCAAAATGCTTCATTGACCAATAAGGCAATAATCGTGTTAGGTTCCTGCGATTCCTTTTCCCATTAATTTACACCTTAATTTAATCAGGATCAGACAAAATCGTGCCTCAATTTCTGACTAAATTAATTAATTTGGCATCAGAATCCTCCATACCTCTGCATATACTCTCCAATGTACAAGAATTTTATGAAACAGAGTCGTTTTCCCCTTTTTTGGTCAAAGTTTTCTCGTCCTCCGCCAAATTGACACCAAACCCACAATATAAACCCAAAATCAATTGAAATCTTTGCTGGGTTTTGTTTCTCACTGATCAAACCCTAATGGGTCGGAGGCAGATCGATTCTGAACCAACGCGTTGGGTCTCACTGATCCTCCTCGTGATGGGTCTTTTCTCTTGCTCTCTTGTGTATATGTTCATGTCTTCGATTTTAAGACCCAATGAAGACGCCAAATTTTCATCAATTCCAGAAGTTGAATCTATGGAAGTGGAAGAAAACGATGATGGCTGTTGCAGAGGAATTGCTAACTTTGAGCTGTGGGGTGCTGCTGTGAAGTGGGGTTCGGATCACAAGTTCAATTCGTCAATTGAGTGCTGTAATGCTTGTAAGGCGATGTGTAATGTCAATGACGGGCCTTGTCTGTGTGATTCTTGGGTGTTCTGCGGCAACCATGATGCTTGCGGGTCAAAATTCGGCGAGGTAAGTTCCAATTTTGACTTTTCGATCATTGACTTTTGAGAATTGAGATTATTATTCAATTAAACTGTGATTCTGTTAGTGTCTTAAAAAACTAGCAACTTAGAATTCTTGACCCCATTTAGGAAAAGGCTGAATTTGGTCTTTGTTTTAGCATTAACGTTTGTGTTGATTCATACTTTAAAGTTCAAGATTTGATCTTTAGGTTTCTTTAAATCAAACAATAGTGTTGTGAGAATGGACATTGCTTAGTTTGATAAGTATGATAACTCAATCCATTTGAAAATTTTGATCCAAAATAGGAATCTTGCGTATTTGAAATGTTAGAATGGGATTTGGCAAATGACATTTGAAAAAAAATATGTTTTGTGTCACTTGTGTGATCTTTGAAACTAATTCATACACTTGATTTGTACATACAGTGCTGGTTGAAGAAACAGAAGGATCCTATGGCTCCTGATAGGCAAGAAGCAGGAGAAAACACCATCTGGACTTCTGGCCTTATTTTTGGAAAAGGCGAGGTAATGCTAATCTAATCTCTTATTGTAGGATAACATTCCCAAAAGGGTAGATCTGTCAATTGCCTAAGCATTGATTTCCATCATCCTTTTGATACAAAATGAGAACGCTGGATTTTTTGACTTTGGATTTGGAATCGCACAACCAAAGTTTTATTACTTGTGAATCTTTTAGAATCGGCTTCCTATGATTAATGAAATGTGCTGACTTCACTCTTCTTTATTTTCTTCATTACAGGGCATCGTGAAAATGGAAACAAAATATGGTACTCTTCGCATAAAAGTAAGTGGAAACTGTAAAAAACCTTTCAAATTTTGCATCTCATGATGCCACTTATTAGCAACATTGACTTTTGAGGTCAAACTCGGTATGTTTGACCTCAAAAGTCAAAATACAATTTTTTTTTCTTTTGCGTGATTCTAAAATAAAATACATGGTTTGATGCAGCTTCTTCCCGAATGTGCTCCACGTTCAGTTATGTACATTCTTGAGTTGTTGACAATGCGTCATTGTGTCGGTTGCCAATTTTATCGAGCTGAAGGTCGTGGTCAATCTTGGAATTCAAAAGGACATCACTTGAAATCAGTAACATTTCTCTACACTTTTCGATTTCAATATTTTTGTTATTAAGACATTGTACTTTTTTCTCTTTTCATATTAAGTCAATCCCATAATCCCATAATCTCCCGGGTTATAGGCTGATATTGCTATATCTAATCAAAATCTCCTTCTTAGGCTTCATTTGGACCTCCATTTGCATTGATTCAAGGATCACTTGAAGCCGAAGGAGTTATTTTCAACAAAATACCAACCGAAGAATGTCCGATTATCCAAAGGGGTTCGGTTGCATGGATCGGTTCGGGTCCCGAATTTTTTATAAGTTTAGCGAATCATGAAGAATGGAAAAAGTCTTACACGGTTTTTGGACAAGTTCTTCCGGAAGATATGGAAATTGCAGAGAAAATTGCGACACTTCCCACAATCCCAGATGTTTGGAACAACATTAATGTATCCGTCTTAGAAAAACCCGTGTCCTTTTCGGTTCGAAAGTTTAACAAGGTTTCGATCAAGGCCTAACAATTTCTATAATTTTGACTTATATTTTATTCCTTTCTTTATTATATATTTGCTTCATTAGTTTGCAAGAGTTGAGGTTTTATCTATTTGTTCAGCAAAGAGATCGACACACATGTTAACTTTATAATCATACAAAATGATGATAATTAGTGAGAGTTCTTCATAGATGTATCGATAATTAGTTAATCAGTTTCCTTTCGACACAAATGACAAATATACTTTGTCGCAAGTAGAAAAAGTAAGGATTGACTTTGCTACTAACGGAAAGTAGCCCACGTTAAAGCATAAGGGCTACCTTTGCTACTAATAAGATACTTAAAGGGTTACTTTTGTTACCAACAAGATACTTAAAGGGTTACTTTTGTTACCAACAAGATACCTAAAGCACTCGTGTTGAAACCAGCTTATTTAAAAACTTCCCATGGGCCATGGAAGACTCGTGGTTCATTCCTTAGCTATATAAACCACTCTTCACATTACATATGTATAATTTATAAAGACGTTAAATACTTTTTTTTAGACCACTGTGAGGGGAATTTATTTTTCTACTGCTGATTTCACTCGGGAAGCAAAAAAAAATGGGATTTTGTATCTGCTTCATATACATTCTAGCACATCTCATAAATCTTTTCCTTCCTTTCAGATTCAACGAGAATGAAGTCAATCTCTTTTTTGTATCTATTATTGCTGTCGTGACATTGTTCTTCTTCATAGTATCGCAATTGCTTTCACTACTAACATCTTTAGCAGCAGTAGCAACGATAACAGCTGACAATGTCTCTAGTTTCCAGTTGAAAGTTCTTGGTTGTATCACATCCTATAAATGTTAGTAGGGATTTTGTAACACCCAATTTAATCCAATACATCCGATTTTGTTTGTTTTAGGCGTGTTTAGTTCTATATGGTTGTATTTTTGTATTTGAAGGTGTAGAACTCTAGATATCGGTATTTAAATGTATTTTATATTAAAAACTCAGGATGTTATTGTTCCAATTTTGGGATTCTAATTTAACATATCATTACTCATTTGACTAGTTATATAAACACAATATTATTCTACATTATAGTTTTGATATAGTCACAATGCGACTTGTAAAAAATCAAGCAAATAATATTTATGTAAAATGTTAATAACATAATCTTATTAAATGAAGAAATAAAAGCTATTCATTCAAATGGTCATTTTTTTTTTTTTTTTTTTTTTAGAATGCTTGATTTATAATAGTAACCACACAATAAGTGGACTGAATTGTCATATTTATTCTATATAAATAAATCTTCAATTCGAGCAACATTATATGTTATAGACCTCCTTGTAATTTTTTTAACATATTCACGATTTTAGATGTTGCAAAGGAATCCATCCATACACGAAAAATAGTAAACCACAGGTACCAAATTTGGAGTTTACGAAATCTATGTATCACTTTTTCCTCCGTATAAATTAATCTGTGTTTCAACTTTCACCGGCAAACGAAAGAAGAAAATGGTTCAGTTTCACGAACACATAATCGCCGATCTCCTTGAAGAACCCACCGCCGGCGGCGGCCTAGTCGTTATCTCTTCCGGGCTTGCTCTCCACAAACTTATTGCCGGCTTTCTCCACCTGCACGACACTTCCGAAGGAACTCTTCTCATCCTCTCTGCATCCCCTTCCCAGAAGCATTCAATCCTCACCTCCCTAAACCCTAACCCTAACAACGAAATCACCAATTCTCCGTCTGAGATCACTTCTGACCTCCCCTCACATCATCGCCTTTCTCTCTACTCCTCCGGGAACGCATTCTTCATCACTTCTCGTATCCTCATCGTTGACCTCCTCACTCGCCGCCTTCCTACATCTGCCGTGGCTGGGATCATCCTTCTCAATGCACATTCTTTATCAGAAACTTGTACTGAGGCTTTCATTGTCAGAATTCTTAGGTCGTCGAATAAGAATCTTTATGTTCGTGCGTTTTCGGATAAGCCCCATGCTATGGTCTCTGGTTTCGCCAAGGCCGAGAGAACACTCAAATGCTTGTTTCTCAGGAAACTCCATCTGTGGCCCAGGTTTCAGGTATGGAAGTAGTTGAGTTTGTGATGTTTGGAATTTCTGATTAGCCATTGTGTTTTCAACTAGATAGTAGCTCATTTTTGTTGTCAAAACCATTTTGTTTTTCCATATTTCAACCTACAAAAATATACTTTTGGAGTTTTGGTTTAAGCTTTCAATATACAAAAAAAACATTTGCCCAGATTGTCATTAGTTCAATTGTAATTTCTGATGTACTCTCTCAGGTATATGTATCAGAAGAACTAGAGAGGGATCCACCAGAAGTAGTGGACATCAGGGTCCCCATGTCTGCTTACATGGTGGGTATTCAGAAAGCTGTGATTGAGGTCATGGACGCTTGTTTGAAGGAGATGAGGAAGACTAACAAGGTTGACGTGGAGGATTTGACTGTGGAGAACGGCTTGTTCAAGTCATTTGATGAGATTGTAAGGCGACAACTAGATCCAATCTGGCATACATTGGGGAAGAAGACTAAGCAGCTTGTCTCAGATTTGAAAACCTTGCGGAAGTTGCTCGATTATCTTGTTAGGTATTACTCAAAACATATACATGTTTGGCTGTTATTGATTTCAACATGTAAAGTAGTATTTATCTTCTGAATAATAGAGACTGATAATCAGTCAGTTCTCAGTGCATTTACAATGGTAGGTTATGTTGTTAAAATCTGAATTTCTGATGTTTCGATTTTAATCCAGGTATGATGCAGTGACTTATTTAAAGTATTTAGATTCATTGAGAGCATCAGAGAGTTTTCGTTCTGTATGGATCTTTGCAGAATCCAGTTATAAGATCTTTGAATATGCGAAAAGACGGGTTTATCACTTTAGTAGGTCAAAGGGTGAAGATTTGACCACCTCAACCAAGAATGTGAAGTCCAAAAAGAGGAAGTTGGATGATAGCAGCAATGATAAAGAAGGTGAGAATCTTGCATGTGAACTTTCCAATCACTTTCTGATGTTTCCTGTAACTTGAAATGTTTGTGTGTGATAATGTTTTCTAATTTGAAGCCTTACCACTCCAGAATTGGCCACAATTCTGTTAATTCTTTTTAAACAGTCTATTTGACCAATTTCTTTGTGTGAATTTATAGATTCTCTGGTGACAAATGGCAATAGTAGTGTAGTTTTGGAGGAAGTCTTGGAGGAGGCACCAAAGTGGAAGGTGTTGCGTGTGAGTGAGTGAGTTCAACTTTTTGTTGTGAATAATATTTTGCAGACATCAATATAAACTTGTGCAATAAATATATAATTCAAGTTTTGAGGTCTCTACATGTGGATTTATTAGTTATTAGTTATTAGTTTATTACTAATAACAATTTCCCCTAGAACTTGTACTTTTTTTTTCTCCTATTGTGATAGTTCTAATTGTTTAATCTGATGTTCACCTTTTTTGCTTTACCTAATGCAGGAGATTCTTGAAGAAATAGAAGCCGAAAGGGAAAAGCAAGCCACATCAAACGATGAACGTGTTGTTGAAATTA
This sequence comes from Lactuca saligna, assembly GCF_052625555.1. NCBI lineage: Eukaryota > Viridiplantae > Streptophyta > Magnoliopsida > Asterales > Asteraceae > Lactuca > Lactuca saligna. Next base: position 14,258,932 of record NC_136419.1, on the reverse strand, counting down.
ATCAAGATAATAATGGCATGGTTTTGGTTGCATGTAAAGACGAACACTCGTGTGTGCAACTTGAGGAGTGTATCACAAGCAACCCTAATAAGGTTTTCCTCTACTTTTCACCATCTTTCTCCTCTGTTAATTCGTTCTTTCTGTATTAAATAAAAAAGAAAAGAAAACAACACCAAAGTGTCTTCATCATTAATATTTAATTTGAGATCAAGCAACTCTTCTCACTTGTTTCTTATAAAGGTCATGCGTGGAGAGTGGGAGAAGTATTTGGTTAGTAAAGTACAATTGCAAGCCTTACCAAAGCGCAATAAGAAGAAACCCCAAAACCCTAAAGGTTTTGGAGTACTTGATGGAGCAGTTCCTTTGACACCCACAAAGGGAGTAGAAAGCAGTAGCATAGCAACACAAGAACAAAATGCCCTTTTAGCAGCAGCAACCGAAATAAGTAAAAGAGTCCAAAAAGCTATTCAAGTAGTAGATGATCCTCAAAATAATGTGGTCCATAAAGGGCGAGGTAAAGGGAACTCAAAAGGCAAGAAAAAACAGCCCTCAAAAAATGTTCCCTTAAAGAAAGATGATAAAAGTAAAATCGAGACATCATCAGTTAAAGAATCTGATCCCTCAATCCCAGTTTTGAAGAAGCATGTTGAAGGGGCTGATGTTGAGAAACCAGACAATGTAAAAAAGATTCCTTCTGTTCACTTTTATGCATATGAAAGTGGTCAGCAAGTTCTTGACATTTTGAAACCTTCTGCTATTGTTGTTTACCACCCTGACATTGCTTTTGTGCGAGAAATTGAAATATATAAAGCGGAAAATCCGTTAAAGAAGGTGAAAGTTTATTTTTTATTTTATGAAGATTCTACAGAAGTGCAGAAGTTTGAAGCCAGTATACGCCGTGAAAATGGAGCATTTGAATCTCTGATCAGACAGAAATCCATGATGATGTTGCCAGTTGATCAGGTTCAATCTTTCATCATTTTTGATTTTTGTTCTCATAAGCTTATGTTAGGGATTAAAAACAAGTTTGCTGAGTTGTGAAATGTATGATCAGGTGGGTGATGGACTTGGTCAGAATACCACCATGGAGACAGAATCTCCATCAAAACAAAATATGGTAACTAGGAAGGCAGGTGGACAGAAGGAAGCTGTGAAAGAGATGCAAGTATGCAAATCTTGTTACACCATTTTTAACTTGAAAAAGTGAAATGTTGATTATGGCTTTACATTGTGTTGATGACAGGTTATAGTGGATATGAGGGAGTTCATGAGCAGCCTTCCAAATGTACTTCATCAGAAAGGCATGCATATAATACCAGTGACTCTAGAAGTTGGAGATTACATTTTATCACCAAAAATTTGTGTCGAGAGAAAAAGCATTCAAGATCTTTTCGGTAGTTTTGCATCCGGTCGTCTTTACCACCAAGCTGAAATGATGGTCCGTTATTACCAAATCCCCGTTCTTTTAATCGAGTTTTCACAAGACAAAAGCTTCTCATTTCAGGTAAATTTAATTATACATGTTTTATTTATATAATAAAATGATAAAAATGTTGCTTGCTTGCGCAGTCAACAAGTGAGATTACGGATGATGTGACGCCTCATAATATCATATCGAAGCTGTCTTTACTGGTTCTACATTTTCCTCGTTTGCGGATTGTGTGGTCTCGTAGCTTGCATGCAACTGCAGAGATATTTGCTTCTCTTAAAGCAAATCAGGATGAACCTGATGAAGCCAAGGCAACTAGAGTAGGTGTACCTTCAGAAGAAGGTGTTGTGGAAGATGACGTCAGGTATGAAGTTATTTTTCACACGGAAGACAGTAGGAGGTAATAGTAATACTAATTTTGGGGGTGCAGGGCTGAGAATTACAATACATCTGCGGTTGAGTTTTTAAGGCGGCTACCAGGGGTGACGGATGCTAACTACAGGACAATCATGGACGGATGCAGCAGCTTGGCGGATCTGGCTCTCCTTCCAATGGAGAGACTTGCTGAATTAATGGGAGGCCAGAAATCTGCCAAGATTCTCAGGGACTTCCTTGATGCCAAGTATCCAACCTTGTTATAATAATAATTTATAATATAATATACCCACTGCATTTGTTGTACTCTACAATTAAAGGACTTTCATTTCTCATTTATCTCATGTTTTTGGATTCATTTCTCACCCCATAAATATAAGTTTCTTTTTTTTTACGTCCTTAAAGCCTTTAATTTTCGCCAATTCTTCTATTGGTTACATTATCAAAAACGAAAAATTCATTTGTCTCCCCTCATAAACAAAAAGTTTCTGTAGGTGTAATATTATGATATAAATTTACGTTATTCTCTAAAATGACCATGAAAGGTGGTCATGTATGTGTTACAAGAGAGTCACTTTTATCCTAAATGTAAGAAAAGGCCAACCAAACCATTTCTAACATATCTTTTCTTCGTGATAAACATTTGCGATGATATTCTTTCCTCACGATATTTTTTTTTATCATATCGAGAGTCTTGTTGCAGCTCCCTGGTTATTGAAGAAGCATATGGACAACGTAATATGAGTTTTCTCTATGACGAGGTTAATCCAGCTATTGAAAGGAAGATACCAAACTAAACTTTAATGAATAATAAATGGATCATAGCAAAGCCATTACGCGCGCGCGCACACACATATATATATATATATATATATATATATATATATATATATTCAAATAAAACAAATATAACATTGCCTAATGTGAAATTTAAAACTGCATGACTAAGGTGCCGTTTGTTTTTTTCAAATAAAACAAATATATATATATATATATATATATATATATATATATATATATATATATATATATATATATATATATATATATATTCAAATAAAACAAATATAACATTGCCTAATGTGAAATTCAGAACTGCATGACTAAGGTGCCGTTTGTTTTTTCGAAGCAAAAATGTTTGAAGTTTGCGGACCAATTCTGCAACAATTTGTAGCAAAAGAGGGGGACCGAAATGTTGCAGTGTGTAATAAATAACTATGCTTCAGGTCAAGATACATCTTGGTATCCCCTGGATGAATGTAAAATATCAACTTGTGGGCCTCTTCATCAATACCCATCGAGCCCCACCAGCATAAGGCACCCAAACCCACCCGTGAAGAGTTAAAAGCCCTTTGCCATCGATATCAAATGCTAAAATCTGACCAATCACCTACTTACTTTTTCGATTCTCTTCCTTATGGTCTTCGATTGTGCTTCTTTGATCGTTTCCAAAACTGGGGTCATCACAGTCACACATCCCAGATTGGGGTACTGACTGCCCTCCGACTCAAAGAGTCGGCCACCACATTGGGCTTGCCTGGATGATTCTTTAATTTCACAGTCATAATCTTTCAATACATCCAACCACCACCTTTGCCTAATGTTCAAATTAGGCTAATCCATAAGATATCTCAAGCTTTTATGATTTGTGTAGATGATACGCCAAACACCATAAAGATAGGACGCCAAATCTTGAGAGCGAAAACCACCGCCCCTAACTCCTCGTCATGAGTGGGATACTTCGTTTCATGAGACTTCAGCTGTCTCGAAGCGTATGCAATCACATACCCCCTTTGCATCAACACAACACCCAACCCTGCAATGGATGCATCGCAGTAGACCACAAAATCCTCAACTATTTAGGGAGGGTAAGTACTGGTGCCTTACATAGTCTCTGGCAAAGAGTCTCGAATGATGTCAGCTACTCAGGCCCCTAACTGAACACAACATTCTTCCTCTTCGACTTAGTGAGAGGAACAATAATCTTGGAGAAGTTTCGAATGAATCTCCGGTAATATCCCGCCAAACTGATGAAGATCTGAATCTCATATGGAGACTTTGTCACTTCCAACCGCATTACCGCCTCTATCTTGGCTTGGTGAACCGAGATACCGTTCTGGTTGACAAGGTGTCCTAGAAGCCGAACCTCGCGTAACCAAAAGTCACAATTGGAGAACTTGGCATAGAACCTCTCCATCCTAAAAAATCCGAGACTCTCTCGTAAATGATCCTCATGCTGATCTCTGATCTTCGAATAGACCAAGATATCATCGATGAAGACAATTACTGATCGATCCAACATAGGCCTACACACCGGGTTCATGAGATCCATGAAGGTCGTCGGCGTGTTGGTGAGTCTAAAACATTACATGTCAAGGTTATGACTTTATACCTTCAAAATGCAGCCCTTGAAGTAGAGTTTCTGGATCCAAGATCACTCCTCCAAGATTGCTACTTCTTTCTTCAAGACTTCCTTCAAAAATCACACTACAACGCTCAAAACTTCAATGAACAAGGGGAAGGCGGTTCGAGGGTTTCTTTGAGTAAGGGGGCTGGTAAGGAGGCCACTCTTAATGGTTAAGTTCTTTAAATAGGTGCTAAACCTGGAAAATTAGCGTTTTCCTTTACAGTGCTTACTTGTCGAGTAGACCTTAACTACCGCATCCAATATCGATCTCTACTCATCGGGTTGGGCTCCCCAACTCGTCGAGTCCCAATGCAAAACCCTAAAAACTTAAAAATAAATGATAAATGGAGCAAGTGTTACACATCTTATTCAATTACTAGGTTTGAGGCTATCCCAAAAGGACTTTGCTAATAATTCAGAATTACACTAATTCATTTATTGGCTTAGACAACTAATCCAACAACACCGAAACCCTAGGATTAAAAATATGGAGAGAGGAGATGAGAAATCCGAACTCTCTATGTATGTATGTAGGGGATCGATTTTGCAAGGGATATGGTCCCTTTATATAGCTGTTAGATAACCTTGAAACCCTAGATTTGAATATTAAAATAATAGTAATTTAATTTGATTCAAAATCTGTTTCCTTATCTGATTCAGGAGACTTCCAAAATCTCTCTTGATCCTCCGTAAAACCGTCCAGGCCAAGGTGGTTCTAGAATTGCCTCCCCTGCTCAACGATTGGACAATTGCAATTTAACCCTTGCACATTTTATTAATTTTAATTAATCCAAAATTAATTCTGGTTAATTCTTAATTATTTATAATTAATATATTAATCATATAATATATTAACAACTCATTCTCTGTCTATGTTTGTATCTCTCTCTCTCTCTCTCTCTCTCTCTCACTCCCCCTCTCTCTTAATATTAATCATAACTATTTTCTTGGTTATGAGGGCAACCCAAAAATGACTTTACTTTTATTCACTAAGATCATACTAATTTAGTTAAGAGCTTAGACACTTAACCTAACAAAAACACCATTGACGGTGAGGAAAGGAACTAATAATTATTTTTCGTATGATTCTCTGTCTCCTTCCGCCTGCACCCCTACTTCTCTCTATGAAAAACCTAACACCTAATATCTATCTTATGCTACCCATCCTCCACCCTTGCTTCTCTCTCTCTCTCTCTCTCTCTCTCTCTCTCTCTTCTACTACAATTGAAGTAGCCAAACACCGGTTTATATGAATGAATATGGATTTATCCATGGGCACACACATAAATTTAATGTATTAGTGACACCATTTTTTCCGATAAGATATAATAACATAAACAAATTTTAAAGTACGAGTGCATTAAAAATAACAAACTAGTAGTTCTAGAACTTATGTAATTTGACATCTAAGTGTACACATTTTTTTGAAAGTGATCCATTATATGTTTGATCTTAACTTTAATAAGGGCTTCTTTCTCAACATTGTAAATCATGACATCGTTCAAAAAATCATCATATATTTTGTTACGCAAGTCCATCTTCAAAAGCTTCATTATAGAAAAATATCTTATGACTATTGTAGTCGTGATAGGTAAAACCAAAATCAACTTTAACAACATATAAACCATATGATAAGCACGATGTTTCCCAACCATCAAACAAGAAAGGTTGGATGTGACATCCCCAAAATCTCGGCCAAAAAAGACCGATTTCATTTATGCTTTTTAAAATAATTTTCAGAGTAAATCCTTTTAATTTTAAAAGAGATGCGGAATTTGTTCCCAAAAACAAAACATGATAAAATAGATATTTATCAAAACATTTCATAAAGAAATATGATTTCATTTCATAATCAAAAGTCGGGATGTCATGTTCCGATACAGGTCATAAAGCATAAACGATAACATTACAAGTCGTTCAACAAATATATACATATACAGACTTGTAAACAAAACAACTTGATGTTCGCCCATCTTAAGCTCTTGCGCCACTTCCTGTAAAATAAATCAACTGAGTGGGTCAGGCTTGGGAGCCTGGTGAGCATATAGGGTTTTCAACCCACAATAATTATATTTAATTTCAACCATCAACAATAAACCCGATTACCCATTCCCGTTATCCTCACCTTACGTTCCTAAAAATAACGTCTATTATAAGGAACTTATTTTAGGATTTTTCATCGGGACGGATATTACTGCAGAGGGGCTTCCTCAACAATAAGTATCCTAAAGGCAACCATGTGGGGGATAGAGTACACCGGTGAACACGTCGTTCACAACACCTACAGGTAATGAGCCTGCTAGTGTTCCACAGGACAGTCTAGAATAGTCCGTGGTCGTCATCCATACTCTGCTGAATGACTAGAATAACACCAATAACACCGAGGCCTCTCATCTGTTTATTACACACCAATTATCTACCCATGTTCTACCCAACATATTAGTAGATAAAAATATACATTTTTATACATAGTTTAAAAACCTGTATAACATGTTTTAATCAATACATATTCCACATAACAGATGAGGCATACACACATAACACGTATTTCATAGAGAATACATCAGATCTATAAGATAGAAAAGAGTGAATATACACTCACACGTATAATAACCAAGTATATACACATAACACGTATTTTATAGGAAATACTTCATAATATTGCGTTGGAATGAAAATAACTACACACTCACTTGATCAAAAGATGATCGGGCAGCACTACGGCTTGCAGAAGAGGTGTTTCTCCGTAGATCTGGAAGATCTTCACAAAACCGGGCTCCTCGCGGGCAGCGTTTCGGCTCGGGAATAACGCTCTTCGGGATCCTCGGGGCTTCGGATCTTACTTCGGGGCTCGGGAATGATACCGGGGCTTTGGGGTATAAACGGCACGCAAATCGAGGCAAAACTTAGAGAGAGGGAAGAGTTTGAACAAGAGAAAATGGCTGAATTCGAGTTCTATTTATAGGCTGCTGGGTCTGGGATTACGCGGGGCGTACTCAAATTACGCGGGGCGTACTCAGTACGCGGGGCGTACTCGGGTTACGCGGGGCGTACTTTGACGTCACTGCGTGCGTCGACTGGTGGCACTCGAGTATTGGTCAGACAAGTTGCATCCGACTGAGTACGCGGGGCGTACTCAAATTACGCGGGGCGTAATTGACTTGTCAAACTTCTAAATTGCGTAACTTTCGCATACGAGCTCCGTTTTCGACGTTCTTTATATCCACGCGAAGGTCAGACCATACTCTACAACTTTCATTTAGACTCCGTCGGCTAATTTTGACTTTTATTTTTATTATTTATTTTTAGAAGGCCGGGACAGAAAAACTTCGTTATAAATTCATAACTTCTTCGTCTGACGTCCGTCCTCGCCTAACTTGTCATCGTTTCGCTACTAACAACGAGATCTTCGATTCTCATTTAGATTGTTTCGGCTAAAAACCGCTCGATCTCAAATCGAGTATTCGGGCTGCATACTGCCACGTCGAAACTTCAGAAAATCATAACTTCCTCATACGAAGTCAGATTTGGGCGTTCCTTTTATGCATGCTCTCGGTTTAACGAAATCTACGACTTTCGTTTAGATCGCTAAGGCTAAATATCGCTCTATCTTAAATTCATATTTTACGTCACTCAGCGTCGTACCGGTTCTGTCGCGAAACTTCGACAGGTCATAACTTCTTCGTTATAACTCGGATTTTGGCATTCCTTATATCTCCGGAATCCTTGTTTCGACCGCTACAACTTTATGCAAAGATGTCGGGCTTATCTCACACTTAAATTTTGACGCTTATTTTATTCTTAATTCATTAAATTATAAAAATTAAGAAAATACACACATAAATCACATAATTCAAATAATTCACAAATAATACATTCTTATTATTTCAAGTTGAGTTACAAGGTTAACCTAGACTATTACATTGCTAAAAATGGCAAGCCTAGAAACACGGGCGTTACAATTCTCTCCACCTTAGAATGATTCCGTCCCCGGAATCACACACCAGCAAACAAATGCGGATAGCGACTCATCATGTCACTCTCCGTCTCCCAGGTGAGATTTGGCCCATTCGTGTGTTTCCATCGGACAAGCACTAACTCCACCATCTTACGTCGCAATTTCTTAGTCTTTCGGTCAACAATTGCCTCCGGTTCCTCAATCAACCTTTTGTTCTCATCGATCCTCAACTCTGAAAGTGGAATTATGTCGGGAACTTCTCCCGTGAACTTCCTCAAATAACACACATGGAAAGTGTTATGAATTCCATTCAGTTCTTCTGGTAGTTCGAGCTTGTAAGCTTGGTTCCCAATCCTCTGAAGAACTTTAAACGGTCCAATAAACCTTGGACTTAACTTTCCCCTTTTTCCAAATCTTATAAGTCCCTTCCACGGCGAGACTTTAAGCAAAACCGAATCTCCAACTTCAAAAGTCATCGGTCTTCGCTTTTTGTCAGCATAACTCTTTTGACGATCCTGAGCTGCTAACATTCTCTCCCTAATTATTTTCAACTTTTCAGCAGTCTGATGAACCATCTCCGGTCCCATAAACTGTTTTTCCCCAGCCTCAAGCCAACAAGACGGCGTACGACACTTCTGTCCATACAAGGCTTGATAAGGTGCCATCTTTATGCTCGAGTGAAAACTATTATTATAGGAAAATTCTACCAAAGGTAAATGTTCATCCCAATTACCTAGGAATTCCAAGGTATACGCTCTCAACATATCTTCAAGTGTTTGTATCGTCCGTTCGCTCTGACCATCAGTCTGCGGATGGTAAGCTGTACTTAAACACAACTTGGTACCCAATTCCTCTTGTAGACTTTTCCAAAATCTTGAGGTGAAACGGCTATCACGATCCGACACAATTGTTAGCGGAACACCGTGAAGTCTCACAATTTCCTTCACATAAGAATTCGCAAGCTTTTCCATAGACCATTTCTCATTGGCTGCTATGAAATGCGCACTCTTAGTGAATCGATCGACGACCACCCAAATCATGTCGTGACCATTCTTTGTTCTGGGCAGTTTAGTGACAAAATCCATAGTAATGTCTTCCCACTTACCCATAGGCACAGGCAATGGTTCTAAACTCCCGTACGGTTTCTGATGTTGTGCCTTGACTCTTGCACAAGTCACACACTCGGCCACATACTTCGCAATGTCGAGCTTCATCGTCGGCCACCAATAATAGGGTTTCAGGTCCATATACATTTTAGTGCTACCGGGATGAATTGAGTACATGGTCTTGTGAGCTTCTTCCATCAGAAGATCTCTGACTCCTCCTGTCTTAGGTATCCAAATCCGATCTTGGAACACCTTCAGTCCGTGACTGTTTACACCGAACACCAACGTTTTGCCCAAACGTTCTTCCTTCCGGTCATTCTTCTCCGAAGCTTCCTCTTTTGCTTTCTTTATACTTTCCAAAATGGTTGAGACAACTTCAATTCTCAACGCTCTTGGCCTTCGCTTTTCAAGATTGACTTTCCGACTGAGAGCATCAGCAACCACATTGGCCTTACCGGGGTGGTAAAGTATCTCACAGTCGTAGTCTTTAAGTAGTTCCAGCCAGCGTCGTTGCCTCATATTCAATTCTTTCTGACTAAAGAGATATTGGAGACTCTTATGATCAGTGAAAAGTTTGCACTTCGTGCCATAGAGATAATGCCTCCATATTTTCAGAGCGAAAACTACCGCTGCCAACTCCAAATCATGAGTCGGGTAGTTCTTTTCATGCTCTTTCAGCTGTCGAGATGCATATGCGATCACCTTATCTCTTTGGGTCAAAACACAACCCAATCCAACACCAGACGCATCGCTATAAACAGCGAAGTCTTCAACTCCATCGGGTAGAGAAAGTATCGGTGCCTCGCATAGTTTCTTCTTTAGCTTCTCGAATGCTTCTTTATGCTTATCACTCCAAGCATAAGTAGCTCCTTTGTGGGTCAAAGCTGTTAATGGACTAGCAATCGAAGAAAAGCCTTGGATAAACCTTCGGTAATATCCGGCTAATCCTAAAAAGCTTCGAATCTCCGTGGGACTTTTCGGTTGTTCCCACTTCATTACAGCTTCAATCTTTGCTGGATCAACCATTATACCTTCTTGGTTGACCACGTGACCCAAGAATTGGACTTCTCGAATCCAAAAATCACATTTGGAGAACTTCGCATACAGCTTCTCCTTCTTCAAGACTTCCAAAACTTCTCGCAAGTGTCTGCCATGCTCCTCTTGGCTTTTTGAATAAATCAGAATGTCATCTATGAACACTATCACAGATTTATCAAGGAACGGGTTACAAACTCTGTTCATTAAATCCATGAATGCTGCGGGAGCATTGGTAAGTCCAAACGACATAACCAAAAACTCATAGTGTCCATATCGGGTTCTGAATGCAGTCTTCTCTATATCCTGCTCTCTTACTTTTAGCTGATGATATCCTGACCTCAAGTCGATCTTTGAGAAATAACTTGAACCTTGTAGCTGATCGAATAGGTCATCAATCCTCGGCAACGGATATCTATTCTTTATTGTTGCCTTATTCAGCTCTCGGTAATCAATGCACATCCTCATGCTTCCATCTTTCTTCTTTACGAATAACACCGGAGCTCCCCAGGGCGATGAACTAGGTCTAATGAAACCTTTGTCCAATAACTCCTGAAGTTGCATCATTAGCTCCTTCATCTCCGTCGGTGCTAATCGATAAGGTGCTTTTGCAATTGGCGTTGTTCCGGGCAACAAGTCAATACGAAATTCTACTTGTCGATCGGGCGGTAATTCAGGAAGATCTTCGGGAAATACTTCCGGATAATCACACACAACAGGAATATTTTGCATCACCTTCTTTTCCTTCTTAGCATCGATCAAGAATGCTAAATATGATGTACATCCCTTGGTCAAACATTTTCTGGCTTTCATTAGAGAAATGATTCCAGAATTTACTCTGCGTTTATCTCCATACACCATAAACGATTCCTTTCCAGGCGGATTTACTTTCACTATTTTCTTCTTGCATAAAATTTCGGCATCATTGGCACTAAGCCAATCCATTCCCAAAACGATGTCGAAACCATTAAGTTCTATAGGTAATAATTCCTCGTGGAACTTATTCCCATTCAAATCAATTAAAATGTTTTTCATACGATGGCTAACAGGTACAATCTTGCCACTAGCAACTTCGACTAATAAAGCATTATCTAGTCTCACAATAAGCAAAGCTAGTTTTCTACCAAATTCATGCGATATAAAGGAGTAGTTGGCTCCAGAATCAAATAAAATTTGGGCAGGCAATTTGTTAACGAGAAAGGTACCTGAAGCGACATCAGCTTCATCTTTAGCAACTTCCAGTGTCATCTGGAATGCTCTCGCCTTTGGCTTTGGCGGAATGTTGGGTCTTGCTGCCTCCTTCTTCTTCGGACAATCCCTTGAGATGTGCCCCTCCTCACCACAACCATAACAAACATTCTTGGTGAAGGTGCATTCGTTGGCATAATGCCCTGGCTTTCCACATTTGTAGCATGTGGTTTCCCCGCCACACTTCCCATGATGCTTCTTCTTGCACTTGTCGCACCATTTCGCCTCTACCTTTCCTCCACTTCCTCTCGAACTAGACTTCGAGAATTTACTTTTCTTGTTGGACCCTGAAAATCCATCGATTTTCCTTTTCTCGCCAACCTCTGACCTTTCTAGACCTTTTTCCTTGATCTGGGTCTCAACATTTCTAGCAGCCCAGATGGCGGCTTTCAATGTGGTTGCTTGCTTAACCATTGGACCATAGTCCGCTGGTAGTCCAAGGGCAAACTTATTGACCTTGGAGAGTTCTGTAGGCACCAAATATGGGATAAACTTCATTTTTTCCGTGAAACTTGTAGCGTATTCAGTAACGCTCAATTTCCCCTTCTTCAAATTCTGAAACTCATTACTGATTTCCAGAAGGTCCTGCTCGGAGCAGTATTGCAGTTTTAGTTGTTCCAGAAAGTCTTCCCAAGACATTTTGCTTGCTTCTCCCTTGGGCATAGAGTCAGCTAACAGCTTCCACCAACTTAACACGCCAGATTTTAGTAGAGGGATCGCAAGAGCGGTCTTTTGCCTGTTGCTGCATTCGCAACTTTCAAACATAGTCTCCATTTCAGAGACCCAGTCCATAACTTGCACCGGCGTCGGGCTTCCGGATAGGCATGGTGGTTTGGATGCCATGAAATCCTTATACTTGCACCCACGACCATCATTTCCTCCATACTGGTTATTGCGTCTAACCACTGGTTGTTCGTCTTGACCAATGATCCCACTAAAGTTTTCTCCTTCAGACTGCCCTCCATTCTCCTCGGGCTCTTCCGCTTGAATTGACGGTTCTTCACGATTCTGCCTAAGTAGGCGTCTTGTTTCTTCCATCTGACGATCCAACATCATTTGAATCATCATTTGTACACCAGCCATTGTTATCGGCTCAGGTGCAGCAGCTACGACAGGTACTTGCTCGATTACAGGCGGTTGATTCCTGTTTTCATTAGCATTTCCAACTCCGCTTCTTGTTCTCACCATTTTGATCTATACACCGAATAATTTCACCTTATTACTCCAAACGATTACATGCTAATTCTAATATCGTATACATACGCTTAGAATCCTAAACACATAAACCTTCAGATCCGGTTGGCAACAAACCATAGATCCGAACAAATAATATCATATATGGCAACATATAACATTTAGCACATAAAAGCATTTTAGGCAACTTTCCTAAAATAAACTAGTGCTTGTGTCTAAGATCCAACAGACACACACCTCGCAATCTCCACTTAGAATGCTAAGTTTAAGTTTAGAAATCCTACAAATTCCTAATTCGCTTAAACTAATGCTCTGATACCAACTGTGACATCCCCAAAATCTCGGCCAGAAAAGACCGATTTCATTTATGCTTTTTAAAATAATTTTCAGAGTAAATCCTTTTAATTTTAAAAGAGATGCGGAATTTGTTCCCAAAAACAAAACATGATAAAATAGATATTTATCAAAATATTTCATAAAGAAATATGATTTCATTTCATAATCAAAAGTCGGGATGTCATGTTCCGATACAGGTCATAAAGCATAAACGATAACATTACAAGTCGTTCAACAAATATATACATATACAGACTTGTAAACAAAACAACTTGATGTTCGCCCATCTTAAGCTCTTGCGCCACTTCCTGTAAAATAAATCAACTGAGTGGGTCAGGCTTGGGAGCCTGGTGAGCATATAGGGTTTTCAACCCACAATAATTATATTTAATTTCATCCATCAACAATAAACCCGATTACCCATTCCCGTTATCCTCACCTTACGTTCCTAAAAATAACGTCTATTATAAGGAACTTATTTTAGGATTTTTCATCGGGACGGATATTACTGCAGAGGGGCTTCCTCAACAATAAGTATCCTAAAGGCAACCATGTGGGGGATAGAGTACACCGGTGAACACGTCGTTCACAACACCTACAGGTAATGAGCCTGCTAGTGTTCCACAGGACAGTCTAGAATAGTCCGTGGTCGTCATCCATACTCTGCTGAATGACTAGAATAACACCAATAACACCGAGGCCTCTCATCTGTTTATTACACACCAATTATCTACCCATGTTCTACCCAACATATTAGTAGATAAAAATATACATTTTTATACATAGTTTAAAAACCTGTATAACATGTTTTAATCAATACATATTCCACATAACAGATGAGGCATACACACATAACACGTATTTCATAGAGAATACATCAGATCTATAAGATAGAAAAGAGTGAATATACACTCACACGTATAATAACCAAGTATATACACATAACACGTATTTTATAGGAAATACTTCATAATATTGCGTTGGAATGAAAATAACTACACACTCACTTGATCAAAAGATGATCGGGCAGCACTACGGCTTGCAGAAGAGGTGTTTCTCCGTAGATCTGGAAGATCTTCACAAAACCGGGCTCCTCGCGGGCAGCGTTTCGGCTCGGGAATAACGCTCTTCGGGATCCTCGGGGCTTCGGATCTTACTTCGGGGCTCGGGAATGATACCGGGGCTTTGGGGTATAAACGGCACACAAATCGAGGCAAAACTTAGAGAGAGGGAAGAGTTTGAACAAGAGAAAATGGCTGAATTCGAGTTCTATTTATAGGCTGCTGGGTCTGGGATTACGCGGGGCGTACTCAAATTACGCGGGGCGTACTCAGTACGCGGGGCGTACTCGGGTTACGCGGGGCGTACTTTGACGTCACTGCGTGCGTCGACTGGTGGCACTCGAGTATTGGTCAGACAAGTTGCATCCGACTGAGTACGCGGGGCGTACTCAAATTACGCGGGGCGTAATTGACTTGTCAAACTTCTAAATTGCGTAACTTTCGCATACGAGCTCCGTTTTCGACGTTCTTTATATCCACGCGAAGGTCAGACCATACTCTACAACTTTCATTTAGACTCCGTCGGCTAATTTTGACTTTTATTTTTATTATTTATTTTTAGAAGGCCGGGACAGAAAAACTTCGTTATAAATTCATAACTTCTTCGTCTGACGTCCGTCCTCGCCTAACTTGTCATCGTTTCGCTACTAACAATGAGATCTTCGATTCTCATTTAGATTGTTTCGGCTAAAAACCGCTCGATCTCAAATCGAGTATTCGGGCTGCATACTGCCACGTCGAAACTTCAGAAAATCATAACTTCCTCATACGAAGTCAGATTTGGGCGTTCCTTTTATGCATGCTCTCGGTTTAACGAAATCTACGACTTTCGTTTAGATCGCTAAGGCTAAATATCGCTCTATCTTAAATTCATATTTTACGTCACTCAGCGTCGTACCGGTTCTGTCGCGAAACTTCGACAGGTCATAACTTCTTCGTTATAACTCGGATTTTGGCATTCCTTATATCTCCGGAATCCTTGTTTCGACCGCTACAACTTTATGCAAAGATGTCGGGCTTATCTCACACTTAAATTTTGACGCTTATTTTATTCTTAATTCATTAAATTATAAAAATTAAGAAAATACACACATAAATCACATAATTCAAATAATTCACAAATAATACATTCTTATTATTTCAAGTTGAGTTACAAGGTTAACCTAGACTATTACATTGCTAAAAATGGCAAGCCTAGAAACACGGGCGTTACATTGGAATTCACTTCAAACTAGTGAACCGATCATCTTTATGAAAAGAGTGATAATATATCTCAAATTCACCATCAAGTTGCATCCTCTTCGGATCATCAATTATTTTTGTATAACTAACTCAACTTCAGCAACTTTGTTTTGTCAAATTTAGCAAATGAATCACACGAACTTAAAGCCCCAGTGTAATCTAGTAATTAGGTGGTTATTTCACTAAATCGGTCCCTAAAATTTATACTTTGCATATTCACAACCGTGTTGAAATTTCAACTTCAGAATGAAATTGATTAGTAAATTTGGTCCTATGACCTCTCGGAGTGACATAATTTTGATCATATCTACAATATTAATATTATGTTTTTGACAAAAAGACAATGCATTCGACAAAGTTTTATCAAACCCCATGTCACCTAAAGATTTCAATGGACATATTGTCTCTCTAACCAAAGAAGCCACTTCTAAAATGTCTTGATCTTTTTTTGAAGATGCCTTGACAATACGTCCGTGGGGTGTAAAACTTCATACATCAAATGTGAATAAAACACAAAATCGAGTGTCTTGAAATATCTTAAGATACTGTATGCTTGATTTTAGTTATTTAAAGTGAATCCCTCATCTTCAACATAAACAAGAACATAAAGAACCTATCAAATAAGTTCATCACACTTGTGATTGTTTTGTAATGTAAACCCCATCTGGTATCTCCCGCTCGAATAAAAGAACTCTATTTTGATTTAGCCCTCTTTCGATTTCAAGTTCACCATTGCCAAATTGCTTTTTGCACCATTTCTCTGTAACTCTCCCATAGCATGTCTTTTCTTTTAGATGAACTACCTACCACATTAATCACCAAAGAAATTTGCTTAAAGAAGTCTCAAACACCATCATGTTTTTTTTACTACATCCATAATAACTAGCTGAAATTGGTGTGCAAAACAATATACACAATTCACTAAATCATTATCTTGTAATATCAAAACTATTAGACCATTGAATTCACCTCACATATTGCTTGCCCCATCATAACCTTACCATTTTACCTATTAAAAAAAGATATATATATATATATATATATATATATATATATATATATATATATATATATATATATATATATATATATCATAAAGCGAATAATATTCAATTAAAATACTTAGTAAACAAAAAGTTTCAATTATTTGAGTCATACTCAACTTATTACCGGTAAAAACTTCATTTATGGCATCTTTAAGAGATCAAAGAGGATGTATCATTCACATGCACAATTCTAATGAATTATTCTTTCACAATTCCAAGGCTATAGACATATCTCAAAATTATGGCTATTTGTTCTTTTTCCGATATATCACTAGATTCATTAACCAATAAGACAAACACATCTTTATCAATTTCATTGCATTTGAATGTAAAAAATATTGCATTGAAAAAAGTTACCTTACGATAAATCTTTCGTAAAAAGTTACATATTCTAATGCAACTTTGCCCAAAGCAACTATTGGTAAAATGAAGCTTTAGACAAAACGCAACATTTTCACATGTTAATGCAAATTTTAGTTGGGGTTGCATTGACTTATTTTGTTATGGTGATACTATATCCACAAAATATATGTTTTTGTAAACACATTTACTAACATTTTAATTCGTTTTTTTGTTTTGGTTTTACCATATCTAAAAACCGAAACCAATTGGAATTTTTTGTTTTGAAAAAGGAAACCCCAATCATTGGTTTTATGTTCGGTTTCAATTTTATCACCTTTTTTTTTGGTTTCGCTCACCTATGTATTAATGGATTAGTGGTTTTTCTAATGGTATTTTATTGATAATAAATAAATTCAAAAAAGACAAAAGTATCATTTCAACACGTTTTACACCCTAAAACAAATGGTTGTCCCATAATAAAACACTCAAATAAAAACCATTTACAAATTTAAATTTTTGGACCTCTAAAAAAAATACAAATCACAAGAACCATATTTCCAGTTTTCTAAACTATTTTTGAAAATTGAAACTATTCCCACAAAAAATTACAAACCAAAGGACCATTTTTGATGTTGTCACTTTTAACTATCTAAGGTCCAAAAATGACATTCACCAAAGTTTGTGGGGGAAAATGATGGAACGTAAGAAAATGGGGTTAAAATCGTCATCATGTAGAAGTATTTCTTGGAAAAGATCCAGTTACCGGTTCTCACTTCTCACTCTGATAGCTGACTCATCTCCCACAAAAGGCCAATAGGCAAACACAGGGTCTCTCTCTGTCTCTCTCTCTCTGACCACAAACCATAAAATATTGGTACCTGCGTTCTTTTGCCAAGAAGAAGGTGAAAGCACACAACCCAGAAGCAAAGTTTTTCAGAAGTGCACTAAAATCCCTGAAAAATGCAGTCTTTTTCAGCATTTTTCGCCAAGTCTTTCTTGCTTCTATCAACTATTTTTGGTAAATCCATGACAGAAGCATCTATTTTTCCCCCCTTAACTATGATTAAAACTGATCTCCTAATGTCTCATAACTCACAGGTTTTCTCAGTATCGCTGTTACCGAAGAAGGGTTTTGCATAGCTCCATCGATAATCGAATCCAATTCAAACGCCGAAACTCTTTATTCGAAAGTCACTAACCCCACTCTCTCACCGACTCATCTACAAGGTCAGTGCGTTGTTTGATTTCAGAGGAATCGACTAAAGAGTAAAGACTGTCAATATAGTTCTTTTTACTCTGTTCGTGTGTGTATGTGTATTTCTGCTTATAGTTGATGAATTGCAAACTTGTGGGTTACTCGATCATAATGAATATGGTATTTATCCGAATGATGATTTGTGTATTTGTTGTTTGTCAGATTTACCAGGGTTTACTCGAAGCGTGTATAAGAATGATCATGCTTTAATCACTCCCGAAAGTCATGTGTTTAGCCCTTTGCCTGAGTGGTATATCGAATTTCAAGAATCCATGTTTGTTATTCTTTTTCTAAATAGGTTAATTGTAAGCTTCTCATGAGGATCAATTTGACAGGAGCAACACATTAGGGGCTTACTTAGTCTCGCCAGCAATGGGAGCTCATTTTGTTATGTATATTGCAAAGATGCAAGGTACATTTATCTTTTACTTTGTGATTACTAGTAATTCTATAAAGCTAAATGATGAACGAGTTCCTTATGATCAAAATGATTGGTTTCATTTATGCAGAAAGTTCAAAATCCGGATTACCTCCTAAACATGTTGAGAGGTATTAATGATGACCCCCTCAATTTATAATCAAATCAAGTTGCTTTTGAATCATAGTGTGACTCGAGTTGTGTTTTTAATTTATGTTTATCATTTAGGTTTGTATTTGTGGTTCAAGGTTTGGTGACGCTCACTAATGTTTCAGGAATTTGCCAAACACTGATGGTAAACAAACTGTTTTGATCTTGAATTTTCTTTGAGTAGTAAGATTTATATGAACATTATCCTTAATGGTTTTATGTGATTATGATTTCATGTTAAAGTTACACATTTTGTGCCAAATTTTGAAGTTGAATAGCATTTCTGAAAGTAATTGTTATAAAGAAGAGGGAAAAATGCTTGAATTAAGTATTAAATGTTTTGCTCAATAGTTAGATTTTTGTCATTGAATTGTAGGTAGACTCGTTTGCATACCTACCTCCTAACTCAAAGCATCACTTTGAAAGTTATGAATCTTCTACACTTGTTGTATTTGAAAGAAGGTATGTTATTCCTTCTCTCTATAAGCTACATGTTTATCAATTAATTATAAACCACAAGGGATAAAAAAGTAATTTAACTTTTGTGTAGGTATGCTTACCTGGAAGATCATATTCCCGAACCGATTGTTGGCTCCACCAATCAGCAGCCACTTCTTGACACCCCTGGAGAGGCATGTACTTTTTTTAACAAGAATCCACTTTTTTACTATTATTTTACCTTTTTTTTTTACTGTTTCCATATTAGGTATTCCAACTGAGGAAGCTTCTTCCTACATCTCTGCCTTATGACTTCAACATTCACGTAAGCGATAGTTTATATTTTTTTAAAAATTTTATATTATAGTTTGATGTGTTTGACTAATAATTAAAATGCGTATTCTAAATTTTGAAATTTGTAATCATGCAGATCATGGACTTCCAACCTGGTGAATTTCTTAATGTAAAAGTATGTCTTTAATCATTACTTATTAAAATGTGTTTTATTTAACTCAACAGTCTTGAAAAAACAAAAACTATAATAACTTTTTTTTTTGGCAGGAAGTGCATTATAATCAGCATGGTTTGTTACTTCTAGAAGGACAGGGCATTTATCGTTTGGGTGATAGCTGGTAAGTTTCATGGTGAAAGTAACAATTTTTTCACTTTGGATAAATGCAAGAAATGACAATGACAATGTACTTAAGTACTTTCATTGATTTGTTTATTATAGCCTCATAATTTCATTTCTGTCTATTATATCATTGTACTTTGAAATACTTACCCAATTATATCAATATCATAAAAATGCAAAGCAATTTTTACTGCTATAATAGGGTAAATTTTTTCAAAGTTGAATGTTCTAGAAAGAAAAAAAAAATTGAAAGTACAATGTTATAATTGAAAAAAATGAAAGTAAGATGCTATTATAACACACATGTTCATGAAATTACATTGCTATTTCTTACCTTATTCTTTGAGTTTGTGTTACATAGGTATCCAGTTGAGGCTGGAGATGCCATCTGGATGGCTCCATTTGTGCCTCAGTGGTAAGAGACTTGATGAACATTATTGAATTAGATCAGATCTTTTCAGTGCATCAAACAAATTGCATTATAATTTTTGAATCTTTTTTTTTTTATTCAGGTATGCTGCACTTGGTAAAATTCCCACACGCTATTTGCTCTACAAAGATGTGAACAGGAATCCGTTATAATCATGTGTGGAAGACAGTGTAGATGGAGTTTAATTACTTCAGAATTTGATGGGTTATTGGAGTTGAAAGCTTCGGGTATCCAAATGAAATTGTACACAGATTTGGTTGTATCAATCAACTATTATGTAAGTGGATTTGTATCTTGTTTCATATGTGCTAATTGGATCATGGGTTGATGTGACTCCAAAGGGCCCCATATTTGATATAATTAAAAGAAGGGATAATGACTTAAAAGGCTAACATATTATTGGGTTTGTACACATTTAGTCCCCAAATTTTTTTTGTCCACATTTTTCTCTTGAACTTGTTTTCTGTGTGTAAGTTAAATCCTTATTACTGGTTGATGCCGGTTAAGCTGGTCATTTTGTGTTTTACGGGATTTTAAGAAAAATGAAATTAGTTACGTGGCAATTATGTGGAATTACCCTCTTCTACATTTAGGAAGAAACTCATTTACGAAGAACAACAATTAGGGCTCCATTCTCGCCCTATGTTCTCGATCGGTGCCTCATTACTTGTTAGAAAATAGGGGATGAATAGATTGCTTGAATTTTCTGAAAGTCGTGATTCACTATCAAATTGAAGTATTTCGATGGTACAGATCGAACATTCAATTGGATGAAATTCAGATAATGAAATATGAGAATGTATGTGAAAATGTTCTTCAAGATGTACTAGAAAAATGACAAAAAAACGGATATATCATTCCTGTCTGAAAACTGTTAATGGATAGTTATAAACTATCATAAAAACTACCAAACTTGTCATTAAACGGATCTTAGGGAAAAAAGGGTCAACTTTCTAAAATTGGATTTCGATCCCAGCCAGGGGCTCTACCCCTTGGACCTTGCCAGGGGTTGCCGCCCTTGCGGCCCCGCTCCCAGGGGTGCTGCCCCCGGACCCCCGTTCGTTTAGGGGCTTCGCCCCTAAATAACAATGTACTTTGAATCTTGAAGAACTTGAACAAGTGTGCACTCCTACACCATCCTAACTTGTGAAGAACCCTAGAGTTGGATCTTTATTATCACTATTAGTTATACAACATTTTGAACATGTGAAGAACCCTAACAAGCTTCTAGGGATTTCTAAATTCACAAAGAAAGATGAAATACATACCTCTTGTTGTTATATTGTAATAACAACTTAAATCTTGAATCTTCTTGTCTTTGAAAGCAAGCGCCACAAGTGTCGCGCCTCTAATGGCTCACAAACAAATCTAGCAACCAAGGATTACTATGGAGAGAGAAGGGAGGTGGAAAAATCGGCTCTAAGCCTCTCTTGGAGTGCCTTGGACGAAATCCAACCCTATAGGGGTTTATATAGGTGATAAGGAAGGTTTAGGATAAGACAGATGTATCTTAGATAACCCTAATCCCTTAACTTCCTCCCTAAGGCTTCTAAGGCACCCTTAGAGCCCAAGGAAACCCTAGGACACTCTAGATTCCGTTCCCAACCTCTAAAGGAGGTTCTAGAATGCTTCAATGCTCAACTTTTGAACATTATCACCTTTAGTCTCCGCAATTTTAGTTAATTCCTTTAATCCTAAAATTAATTCCAAATTAATTTCTGATTAAATATTAATTAAGCAATATGATTTCTAATCAATATATTATATCCATAATACATTAATAAATCATTTATCTTGATTTCAATTTAGTTTATTAACCAAGTAATAAATTAATAAATCATTATTCTCTCTCCAACAATTATCCTATTCCATTGCTAGGTTTGAAGGCAACCCAAAAGGACCATGCACAACTGGTTCAAGTACTTACCAAATATGGTTACGAGCTTAGACACTAATCCAACACCTTTCACTTTGGTTTGAAAAATGGTCCCTCAATTATATTTTGGTCATTTTCACGTTGCTTCCTTTTTGTCTTTTTTGGTCCTTGTGGTTTACCAGATTTAACACATTGAGGACAACGATGAAAACCGAAATTACTCTTTTACTCCTAATCCGATTTTTTTTATTAATTTATATTTCTCTTTTTCGTTTTAAATAATGTTTCGTTTATTAGAAAATATCCGCCCAATACCATAAAACCACCAACTATCTGCCATCATCACCACCACCACCACCGCCAAAATTACATAAATGGTACATATGGTTTACACGTGGTCACAAATTTAGTCCCTACTACCTGAAAAGAACAAATTACCCTCACATTAACGGATAAAAAACAACAGTCTATATTTTCCAGATTGGTTTTCTAGTCGTTGCCATACATGACAATAAAGTTCAATTTGTGACACCATTTCTTTATTTTCCTCATTTATTGTAAGAAATAATTATTTAGATTTCATTACTTATATAATTAGATGACATTGTTTATCTTCCTTTATTGAATTATCTCAATTCAATTCAACATTCTACATTATTTTACAAAGCAATACCTTCCGACCTCGGCAACGCCGACAAATCCTTTCTAGTTATATAATTATTTTTTTAGCCTTACTTTTTAAATCATATCACAATCTTATTATTATTTGACCAACTTTTCTTATTAGTTCATTATTACATTATCATAAATTATTATTATTTAATAATTACATTTTTATTATTAATTTTATTAATATAAAAATAAACAACAATAATATATCATAAATTAAATAAAAGTAATTTGAAATTACTTTATTATTAAGATTATAGTAAATAAAATTAATTTAATGGTAAGGTTTTTAGATGTAATCCCACAAATTTAATATATTTTTAGTTTTTCATTTTCGTAAATTTAATATATTATTTTGTTAGAAAGCCATTATCTTTTTTTTTTTTTTTTTTTTCCATTTCAAGATATTAGTTGAAATATATATATATATATATATATATATATATATATATATATATATATATATATATATATATATATATATATATATATATATATATATAGGGGAGGGTTCAATTGAGAAAGATGATGTTGAGAATGGGAGAATAATTCTCAGCCAATCATTTATTTTTGCCGCAAAAGGCTCCAACGTACCGGCGGAAATGGGAAACGAATGCACATGTGTTTTCCAACATAATATATTTCCTTAAACTATGCTAATGATTATCTTAGTATATACAAAAACATAGTTTTTTATTTATTTATTTATTTTTTTTTATTTTTTTTTATTTTAATTTTTTATAAGCTATTTTTATCAAAAAATGATTTTAAATATACCAAAATTCATGATTTTTTATTCTCTACAAATAGACATCTATATTGATATAGTTTTAAGATAAAATAAAAAATTTATTTTTTTTATATTTTCAGGTATCGTTATTCATAAATGAATAACAATGCATAATGTTTTATTACAATACATTCGTTATTCACTTACGAATAAAACCTATATATATTTTTTTACAATTTAAGTATCATTCATATATGAATATAACATATAATAAACATAGTATATTCACATTTTAATATTGGACGATGAATTCACTTGTGAATTTTAACATAGTATATTTACTTGTGAATATTAGATGGTATATTCACTTATGGGTATTAAATGATATTTTATATGTGAATATTAAATAGTATTACATGGTATATCACATGTGAATATTACAGAGTATATTCACTTGTGAATATTAGATGATGTATTCACTTATGAATATTACACAGTATATTCACATATGAATATTACAAGGTATATTCACTTATGAATATTGAAGGTATTTTGACAAATATATATAATTTTTATATGTTATTCACATATGAATAACATACAGATTTGCATATTTGTTCTGTGTTTTTAATAATCATATATTGATTTAGGTGAGAAAACATATTCATATGTGAATATAACGTGGTAATTTAGTTTATGCATTTCATCAAACAGTTGGAGTGCAAACAAGTTACCTATTTTAAAAATGTTAAAAACATCAAATTATCAATTCCAAATCATCATATACTTCCGATTTCGACTTCAGATGCGACATCCTATCTCTGATTGATTTCTCAATTTGATTTTGATTTCCGAAAATCCGATTGGAAACCTGTGAGTACCGATTCTAAGTCCCTCAATCTCGACTATGATTGCGAGTCCAGAACTCCGATTCCAATTTCCTGAACAGCGAAGAAATTTTGTTTTAGTTGAAGAAATCTGGATGATTATTGAAGGTTGGAGGAAAATTTTTGATGATGAACGAACAGTTATCGAATTCTCTATAGTTACGTATTTGAGATTGAAGGTTATTACGATATTTACAAGTTTGCCACCGTGTCTTTTATGCTTAGATTAAATAAGTGGCTGAGAATGATTCCCAATTCTCAACCTTTTTTATTTTCTCAATTGAATGCACACACACACACACACACACACATATATATATATATATATATATATATATATATATATATATATATATATATATATATATATATAGCTTTTGAAAAATATATTTAAAAAAAATCCTTTTTATAAAATATAGACACGACTTATATGTAGTTTGTTGTAATTATGGTTATTAATATTAGATTATCACCTTAAAATTGTGTATCAAATAAAAGTTTTTGCAACAAGTTGGGGCTAGCCCACTTGGCTAACAACGAGGTTTTTAATCTAACACTAACTAGGAGGTCATGGGTTCAATCCTAGACATTGGAGATATTTATATTATTTGCCGTTTCAAAAAAAATAAAAAATAAAAGTTTTTGCAAAACCGAATTTTATATTAATGATTAAATGTCATGAACCTTATAACTATATGTTTTAAAAATAATAAAAGGTTAGGATATTATATCTCCGATATTTCTCTGTCAAAGCCGATTAATATTTTTATTTCAATCTATTGACTAAAATGTATTATATGAAAATAAAATATATATAGCGGATTATAGGGTGATGCTAATAAGACAACCCTTAAACACCCTATAATCATTTTTATAAAAAGTCAACCTATAATCAACTTCTTGTAATCATCTTTTTTGGAAACCAGTGCAGTTTCAACCAATAAAAATATTTCAAACATTAATTAGGGTTGTCTAAATGGTAAAATAGGGTGTCTTATTAGCCAACCCTATGAAAGTTTAGTTTTTCAAAATTTATGGCATATCAGGAAAAAAAAAAAAAACCAAGAGTCTTGTGTATAGAAGATAAAAAAAAAAAAACAAAAAAGAAGTCAAAAAAAAGAAAAAGGAAGAAGCAGCACATAGGTACATGGCGTATCAGAAAAAAAAACCCACGAGTCTTGTGGGGATTGGCTGATTTCGAAATATAAAAAATTGGATTAGTTTTAGTTATAACGAGAGTGCATCTTATTGATTATTCTATATTGGAATTTGTGCAACGTAGATATTGACGTATATCGGAAGCAAGAATAAAGAGTTGTTAAAGAAACTTAAAGGGGGTAATCTTTTAATTTCAAGATGCTTCGAAAAAAGGCGTACATAATCTCTTATATAAAGAGAGCTAAATTTGACAGATATTGCGAAATTTCTGAAAGTTAAAGTTGACATTGAATTCTTCTAATTAAGATCCTAAATAAACATGGAAATAACTAAAACTCAAGGAAAACAAAGTTCAAATGTAATGTCCTACTTGCGCTTATGTCATGTTTTTTTGTGTGCTCCGCATCATATGTAGAGTCGAATAATCAATTAAGGATAGCGAACCATACACGATCAAAGTTGATACATATGCAAATCAATTTATTTCCAATTGGAGGCTAAATATAGTGACCAAATGAAACTCATTGATTTGGAATTGAGTCGAGGGAAAGATATTCTTGTGCAATATGCATACTAAGCTTGTTTGATGCGCTTTACAACACGACCATTATATATTAACTAATGTGTCAGCATACATGCATGAAATGTTTACACTTTGTTAATTAATTTGTACATTGAGCAACAGAGAGGCATATCGGTATGTCTACCAGTCCAAAAGAATAATAATATAATTAAGCCTAATGTTGATGTTAATTGGATCATCGTAGAATATATAGGAAAAAGCAAGTGGCATGGATATAAATGGATGTGGCCCGGTGGAAAGATATAAGCCTCTAATTTCAACTTTTCATGCATCCCCACCCATGAATATAGGCTTTTGCGTGTATTAAAATATAAACATGAAATGAATGATCAGCATTCAAGTCTTTCGTTTTATAGAAATCTGATTAGTAGTCAAAACTTTCCACAGAATATTTTCAACTTGACGGGACTCTTGTTTGTGAAAGTATTGATGTTGTTAGTTCTGACCTATCTTATTCTTTGGTTTGAGGTCATTATTATACGTTAGACGTGATTATCTACGCTCTTTGCCTCTGTCAGCATAATAAAACATTCGGCTATTTTGTATTGGACTTTTAATTAATCATTTTGATGATAAATAATCTTGATTTCTCAATGATCAATGGTGTATGTTCATTTTTCCATACTATATTCCTATCAATATGTATGGGTTAACAAGAAATTCAATTTAGGATAACTCTGAAGCATGATACTTATACTAATGTATCCGGAAATTAAATAAAATTGACGAAAATTACGAAATTAACACTTGAAAAATTGTTTCTAAAAAAATTGTCATAACAACTTGAGAGCAAGTTGCCATAAGTAGGTTGGCTATCAACAACTTTATTTGTCAGATAGTTTGCGCTCCCTTCGAGCAAACCCAAGTTATGTCTTCGAACTGCCATGGAATAATTTCTTAGATGTATTACCACATCCCCAAGGGTTAGGCCCACTTTTTACAGGTCAGTGGAATTTTTATGCTCAAAATCCCGATTCAGGTAGTCATTTATTTGGTACCTCCCAAGGAGCAGGAACTGCCATTTTAACCCTTCTCGGGGGATTCCATCCACAAACCCAAAGTTTATGGCTGACTGATATGGCTCATCATCATTTAGCTATTGCATTTCTTTTTCTTATTGCTGGGCATATGTATAGAACTAATTTTGGGATTGGGCACAGTATGAAAGATCTTTTAGATGCACATATCCCTCCGGGATGGCGATTGGGACGTGGGCATAAGGACCTTTATGACACAATTAATAATTCGCTTCATTTTCAATTAGGCCTTGCTCTAGCTTCTTTAGGGGTTATTACTTCTTTGGTAGCTCAACACATGTACTCTTTACCCGGCTCTGTCCCTTGGACCCATATGGGGGTGCGGCTAGCCTTGACACCATATTTCATCTTTTCTTGAATCAAAATTGCCTTATATTTCATAACTTGCATTAGATCAAAATTTAAATCCCTATTTAACATTCATGTTAGTTCCATTTATATTAAATGAACATCAACATATAATATAGTTTTAGGGTATTTCCTTCCTTTGATAATTGTTCCCTTTATTCATATAGATGGGTAGAAAATTATCTTATTGATATTCTTTTTGGAACAACTAACTCCCACACATTCTAAACTTAAATTATCCTATAGATATGTAATAATTAAAATGTTGCATACCGTTTATTATTATAGAAAATGATTTACCAGGATAATTATCTTTGTCGTTTTATTTCTATTTAGAGAATTTTTTTTGTATACATTTGACCATTTAACGTGTTAAATGTGTTCATATGTTACCATTGTATCTCAGGTAATAATGGTAACATATGAACACATTTAACTTATCAAATGTGTAAAAGAAAAATTGCCTAAATATGAATAAAACAAAAAGTTAATTACCTTGATAAGTCATTTTCCTAACTTTTAATAAAGATTTTATTTTTCATATTTTTTTGTATTAATTTTCTAAACGTTATTTTTAAAGTATTCATAATGATTGATTATTTAGCTCATTTATAGTCTTTTGATTTGACAAATCAATTTTCTACTAATTTATTTTTAGCAAAAACTTATTATCATAAATATAAATTAAATATCGATCAATTAAAAATTTTACTTTTTAATTAATAAATATGTTTTTTTTTGTGAAATATTTCATATAGCCTTATATATATATATATATATATATATATATATATATATATATATATATATATATATATATATATATATATATATATATATATATATATATATATTCTTTTGGTTTTAAATATATGCAATATTTTTAAATAAAATAAAATAAATAGTATCTAACAATAAAATTAAATAAATAATATATATAACAATAAGTATGGATTGTCACTTAAAAAAATAAAAACAAAATATTATGTAGCAAATAAAAAAATAAAAAAATCCATGTAATGTAAACGTTTTAAAATTATTATAACTTTTTGATACTTTTTAATTAGAAGTTTATAAATATTTTAATTTTTTTAATACAACATTTTATACTAGTATTTAACGGTAATATTTTAAAATGTTATAAAAGTATTAAATTGTTATACAAAATCTATGAAACGCTTTAATTATATTATAAAAAAAGCTTAGAAAATAATTGTATGAAAGTTATAAAAAAACTATATGAAAACATAAAAAAATTTAAAACTTGTAAGAAAAATTTAAAACGTTTAGAAAATATTTGGTTTAAAAGCATTTATATGAAAGTACAAAAAAAATTTAGAAAAAAATTTATAAACAAAGTTTAAAACATTGTATCAGAAAAAACTATAGGAAAAAATATCATAAAAATGTTGTAAGAAATTATAAAATTTTTAAGAAATTTATAAAAAAAAGTTGTTCATATCTAGATAATTTTTTTTTTCTTTCGCATGTTACCATTATCACCTGAGATAGTAGTTGACAATAGTAATATTTAAACACATTTATAAAGTTAAATGATCAAATATGTATTAAAAAAGAAGTTGCCTAAACCTGAATAAGACGGAAAAGTAATTACCCTCACAAATCATTAGGGGTATGTATAATAACAAAAAAATCGAATCAAAACCAAATTAACCAATATAACCAAACCATAATAACTGAACCATTTTAAAAACCGTTGGTTCGGTTTCTATTTTTTGTTAACCGATAACTAACGGTTCGGTTATTGTTTTATAGGTTAATCGAACCATTATTAACCGAACTGCTAACTTTATATTTTTATATATAAAAATTATAGATTATATATAAAATAATATAGTCAAACTTATTTAAGACTCATTAATTTTTCAAAATATAATTCATTAATCATCATTTATCAGAAGATGAACGCGCAATCAAACCATCAAAGGTTGATCACGTAAACACACACAATCTTCCAGTCATGCATTGAGTTAGATTATTAATTAATGTAGTAATTCCTAATCGGTTTTTCTACAATTTGTAAACATTATTCACACTTTGTTTAATCTTCACACTCATAATCCTAATCGGATGTTTGTCAGACTGTTAATTCTAATCGAAGATTATCTTGATTTTATAGTTTCGTTCGAATGATTTTTTGACTTTATAATCTAGACTTCTAGATAAGTTAAGTTTTTGGTTCTTCTTGACTTTGTGATATATTAAGAATGTATTTTTTTTTTTTTTGAATTTTTTAGTTTTTTATTTATTGTTTTTGACTTAATCACATTGAATATATATGAGTATTTTTTTTTTTAATTTTTTTTTTAAATTTTATCCAGAGAACACGCAATATGAATGTTTGCCTATTTTATTTTGTAGTTTTTGATTTAATCACATTGAATGTGTATGAATGTTTGACTTTATTTTAATGTTAATATCAATTATCAATATATGAAATTATTAATGTCAATTTTGTTTAATGTTTTATATTTTTATTGAATGTTGTTGATTTTGAATGTGACTATGTGTTATCTTACTCTGAATATCGAATGTACACATTTTATTTTATTACCATAAGTTAGTTTACAAACATTGTGTCGATGACTTTTTTGTATTTTCTTTTCAACTTTTATGCCAATATACCTTCACCATTTATATTATTTTGAAGATTATTGTTAACCAATATTAACCATTAACTAAAATCGTTAAGCGACAAAAACCATTAACCATAACTAATATTAACCATATCTAATGGCTACAAAATGCATTAACAATCATAAGGGTTATGGTTCAATTTTGACTAATAACCGAATCAAACCGTCTCATATACATCCCTACAAATCATTTTTCCTTCTTCTTCTTATTATTATTATTATTATTATTATTATTATTATTATTATTATTATTATTATTAATTTTGCTTGTAAAATTACAGTGTGAAATGAAAACAACTAAGATTCGATAAACCAGTATCATGGTAATAAATGTCTTTTCATTTATTCTTTTTCATCTACTCTATATACTGAGACGTGGGTGACCTCATTCTTAAATACTTGGGGTGGAGCACTAGAGCGAAGTTCAGCTTTTTCAGAACTCTTCCAAGTTCCATCATTTAACAGAAGTAATATATGTCACATGTTCCACAACATGCATTCAACTCTTGTATCATGAAACTTTGTCTTTAACTAAGCTCATTTTAACCTTAGCTAGTCACATCAAACAAACACCTACATTTTTATTTAAGGTTGTTTTGTATTCGATTTTTAGGATAATGTATCCATAGAAACGATAATTGGTTATTTTAGACAATAGAGTGAGCGATAAACTTACTTTAGTTTCAAAAATATCATTTAAAAGGAATTTGGTGAGAGAAAGGATTCAGAAGGGCGTTAATCAAAAGCTTTGAGCTTTTTAGCTTCAACGAATTTGAAAGCTTTTCTAGTACAACAAATGATAATAACCGATTTGACATTAGAAATCAGCTTTCAAATTTCTTAATATAAAATCAACAATTCGTTGCATCTATCTTAAATCAATGTGAAATAAACTATGTTTCAATATCTTAATATATGGAGACTTCAACTTTTATTCCTCTGCATGTATCGAATTTGTGTGATGGCCAGCTAACACTTATTCCATCGCATTTAACTCCAAAAAGAAACAAAAGTCGTAGAACTATACAATAAAACTCAGCTCAAACTATCATAATTAAATTCCAATGACACATAAAACTAATTCATACTATTTTATTCAAGTTAAATGGAGAACAAACTTGAAGATTGGTGTAAAGTCAAAAAGGAGAGTTCTCTTTTGAAGAGAATCATATCCAAATTACTATAATCATATAGATCATTTTCACACACACACACACACACATATATATATATATATATATATATATATATATATATATATATATATATATATATATATATATATCATCCACATGGGCAGATGGGAGGCTTCGCTTTGTTAAGCTTTCCGTCCATCCATTTCTTCTTGGTCACAATGATGTATGCAATTATGAGTGGTTTTCTTAGATTATTCAAGCAGCCCATCAAGAAAACAATGGAATCAAATAGATTTAGATAGATGCTCCTTTAGAGCATAAAGTATGTAGATGTGACTACAATT
Source organism: Lactuca saligna (assembly GCF_052625555.1). Taxonomy (NCBI): domain Eukaryota; kingdom Viridiplantae; phylum Streptophyta; class Magnoliopsida; order Asterales; family Asteraceae; genus Lactuca; species Lactuca saligna. The sequence continues at coordinate 14,227,403 of NC_136419.1, read as the reverse complement.
TTAATTTACTGAATAGGTAAGATTTTATTTACATAATAGCAACTGTAAGCAATGATAACTATCCATATATGAATTTACAAACTCTTCATCGTAGGCATGTTTTGACATTAATTTACAAAAACTAAGCTGATTATAGGGTTGTTAGTCCAAAATTTTCTTTCGTGACTTGATGATAACTTAAAAGAATTGTCCTTATGTAAAAACTTGTAGCTTTATAAGTCCTATAAGATCTATGTCAATATCACTTCTTAGGACAACAAGTTTTAAAACTTAGTGATAAGTTGTTTAGAGATGTGTTTTAATCAATCGACTAGGAAAACAGAATAAAAACGCGACAATCTAAATAAGATTTGGTTTCAACATGTATATTCCAGAATAGCACAAAGAGTTTGACTACAAAAGTGTAAGGCTAATACGAAAGTTACTCTACCCTTTAAGTACCTATCCTATTTATAGGGTACTTACGGAATCAAAAAAATACTAGGGCTATACATCCTAGTACGAACCCTATTGATGCCTAATAAATACATTAGATAGCGAAGTCATGTGGACCTTAGCTATTTACAAACGCTTCACATAAATACTTTAGGCAGTAAAAACGAATTTTGGTAATTATCCAAGTCAAAATCGGATCTGAAAATTGAAATTTTAGCTGATAGACGAATCAACTCGTCAAGTTCACCCAACTCGTCGAGTCCATACATGGACTCGTCGAGTTCAGCAATCAGACAACATAAATTTTCGATTTCTTGTTCTTTCGGTAGTCCACTTTTGCCCAAATTCAATAGAAAAACAACCTAGGCTATGATACCACTGATTGGTTTTGAGCCCTACAAAATTTCTATGGTATACATGCAACTCTAATGCTTTGGATCTAAGTTTTTCCATTGCTTAGGCCCTAAGTAACGACCCCCATATGGCAAGCCTTGGACGAAATTCTATGGGCTCCCATAGATTTACGTCCATCTTATGTTAATAGGATTCATTAGCACAAACTACAACTATTACTGATTTACATAATCAATCCTCGTTCTTTTAATCAGTCTGTTTTGTTCACTAAATTAATTCCAAATTAATTTCTGATCAATACTAATTAAATAATATGATTTCTCAATTAATATATTATTCTTATAATATATTAATAAATCATAATTAACCTCTTTCTTTATAATCCATCCTATCAAATAACTATGGTGAAGGTAATCCAAAAGGACCATGTTACTATCGAGTCAAGTACATACCAATTATAGTTATGGGCTTAGACACCTAACCCAATACTCACGTCCTACCTCCTCCCACTAATCCCATGCCATGTCCTTCAAAAGGCAGGAAGCATATCTGACCTTCGCCTCCTCAGGGGCAGAAACGCGTCCTGAACGAGTTAGCCATATCCGCTAACCACCTCCTACTAGCAATGGGGACCCTCTTCACATAGAACGCAGGAGGTCTGTATGCACAAAACTTACAGAAAGAAAGAGTACGAGCTCCAACGATAGCCATAAACTCATCATGGAACACGTCCAAGTGCTCATCCAAGATCTCCAAAATCCCCTCCTTGACCGAACCAAAGATCACAGGATTCTGCTTCAAAATTCCATGGGTAATCTCCGATGAGATGAACTCCAGTATCTGCTCGCTAATTGGCTAAGTACCTACACTTTATCCGGAACCAGAACTAGAACCTCCTTCTTGAGTGCTCATGACCAAACTGAAACACAATATGAAAATGATCAGGACATACCCTAGAATCATCCTCCCACAAGCTCCTTAGATTCTCCAAGACTTTCCCCGATTCGAGTATGAATCATATGCTTTCGGTAGTACGGGCCCAATAATACCTTCCACACCCATCCATACTTTCCTTAGGAATCATCCCGAATCCTCTAAGTCACCTACCCAAACTGATGCACCAAAAACTCAAGAAACAACACTACTAAAGCCATTGAGCATATCATAGGCTCTCCTAGGTTCCCGATCTCACCCAACCCTCAGTTGTTGAATGACTCCTACCAATGTCAACTAGTTACATCATGAATATAATCACATGCAACATAGATCAAATAATCCTTCGAGTAAAAGAATCAACCCTAGAACGGTCGGACTCAAGCAAGAGCTGCACAATAGATTCAAATCCATCACTCTGAGATTATTTAACTCGTGCCCCATGTGAGTTAGCATATTCCTTAGCAGCCAATTCACATCACTAAAAGTCCACAAAGCACAAAGCAAGCAACATTCAGACAATGGAAAATCTAACCAACATTCACTAATCAAACCATTATATCCATTATTTGGAAACCATACTAGCATGCAGTTCTAAAAGCTCATACAATTAGGAATATAAAGGCAATCACAAAATCCTAAGCAGATCATTAGCCCATATCTTGCATGAAATTCTCATAATCATATCATATATCGTTATAAACATGTATTGGTATTTTGGGAACTACTTACTTGAGCTCTTCCAGTTGCACATATTGTAACATCCCAAAAACCGAGACCAAATTTTTTTGTTTTTAATTATATTACTTGTAAAATTATGTGAGGAAAAATAGTACCGATATCACATCAAACCACAAAACCATAGTTACATGTCTCAAAAACCATACTGTCAAATAATATAATATCAGAGTACAATCCCAGGGTTCTCAAATGCGGAATCATGTGTATGCGATGCGTTGCTACCCTGCCAACTTTTTCCCCTTAGATGAAGAGGTACCTGAAACCAAAACTAAAAACCGTAAGCACAAAGCTTAGTGAGTTCCCCCATCATACCACATACCATACAATCATACATACTGCCGGGCAATTCTGGGGTGCCCGACCTACCCATATCAAGCCATTCTGGGGTGCTGACCTACCAATGTCAAACCATTCTGGGGTGCTGACCTACCCGTGTCAGGCCATTTTGGGGTGCCTGCCTACCCTCCGGTTTATATCACCCGGCCATGGGGACTATTTCACCTCTACCACTATCACATAATAAAAGATCATAATCATGCTGTGTGACATATCTGGGGTGTTCGACCTACCCTTTGGTCCTAACGACCGAATCATGGGACTATTCCCCTCCTACTACCACTATCACATATATCATATTATACTGGCACATAGCAAACCAGACAATTATCACAAAGAAAATCATCTCAACTATAATCAACTACTAGTGGCTCGGCCTTGGAACATTAGACCCACTTCTACTGGAAGGTAACTCACCTCGATGTCGTGTAGTGTCTGCACTGTCCTCGGTATGGAAATCAACTCTTCTCGACTCCTCAATCCCTACACAACATCCTCTCTACATTACTATTTCATATTCGTAACCCTTACAAGGGTCACTCAAGTCCAAGCCAAAGTCAAGGTCAAAACCCTGGTCAAAGTCAACTTTTGGTCAAAGTCAACATTTGGTTGACCAGACTTGCCGAGTTGGTTCACCAACTCGTTGAGTCCCCACGTCCACAAAATGCTACAACCTGTCCCTACTCGTCGAGTCTAGCAAGAGCTCGACGAGTTGTCCTTCAATAAACATCGAGACCTTCTTCAACTGACTCGCCGAGTTCATCCTTAAACTCATCGATTTCATCTTCATCCGTATGAAGGTGTTTAGTTTATGACTTGCCGAGTTCTCCTTGAACTCGTCGAGCCCGTTTTCATGTGGTTGGGACATCGCCTTGAACTAGCCGAGTTATCTCATATACTCGCCAATTTCTATGATTTTCAGGTCCTTAATGAGCCCAAACAACTAAGGGATCTTCAATCTTAGGATCTGGTCCATCAACAGAAAGGATTTGATGGAAAACACGTCTCGACTCGTTAAGTCCCATGAACGACTCGCCGAGTCCCTCTTTGTCTCAAACTATACAGTCGATTTTAATCGGTTTAAATGCACCCAAACCATAGATCCGACCTCCTAGGGTCCATATTATACGTAAAGCTACGAACTTGATGTCCATGCATGGGGTTTTTGGCTCAAAAAGCCATAAAAAGGGGTTTATATGTTGAATGGGTCTCACATGGCCATAAAGTTGGCATCTTTATGCAATGGGAACCCTCAATGGTTCCAAATCTGAAGTACAACCCCAATATACACAAAAATTCAAGTATAGCATCACTAAAGCTTAGAAAAAGGTAGAAAATAGCCCCAAATCAAGATCTAAGTAATTAATAGCCAAGGTATTAGCTTTATACATCAAATAAGAAGGAAATGTGCCAAGACTTCTGGATCTACTTGCTCTTGCATGATCTCCCAAGCTTCCTTCTCCTTTTCCAACTTTAAATACACAAAAAAAGGTACCAAAAATCTCAAGAACACTCAATAAAGGCTTTTGGTTCCAAGATAGGGTCTTCTGGAAATGAGAGGGGCGATGGAGGCTGGTTTGGGACGAGATAAGTCATTTAAATAGGGTACAAACCCTAAATATTAGGGTTTCATCCATACAAATTCTACTTGTTGATTCGGTCCCCTGACTCGTCAAGTAGGTCACTATAACCCCTGCATAATGTTGAGTCTACTCAAAGAGTTTGGCCTCCAACTCGTCGAGTCCCAGAGAAAAAGTACATATACTTGAGTTTAAATACGTACTAGGAACCAGGTGTTACAAATCTCGCCCACTTATTTTAGACTTCATCCTCGAAGTCTACTGCTAAATTTTAAAAAAGGTCGGGGTAGTGTTCCCTCATCTCGTCCTCCGGCTCTCACGTCCATTGCGAGCCCTTGTGGTGCCGCCATTTCACCTTTACTAGCTCAACCCTCTTGTTCCTCAAAACCCTCAACTTCCTGTTGAGGATAGCTACTGGCCGCTCAATGTAGTTTAGGCTGTCATCCACCAGAATATCCTCTAAAGGCACCATTGCTGAATCGTCTTCCAGGCACTTCCGCAGCTGGGAGATGTGATAAGTGTTGTGAATTTGATCGAGTTCGGTTGGCAAATCCAGCCTATACGCCACCTTGCCCACCCGGGCTACGACCCTGAAAGGTCAAATGTACATGGGGACCAATTTGCCGCGGTTCCTGAACCGAATGACGCCTTTCCAAGGCGACACCTTCAAGAGCACCATATCTCCGACCTAGAACTCCAGGTCCGAACGACGCTTGTCTGCATAACTTTTCTGCCGACTTTGAGCAGTCTGAAGCTTGCTCCAAACATGCTGGATCCTCTCTGTAGTCTTGAGTACCACTTCGGTACTCCCCATGACCCTCTGTCCAACCTCACCCCAGCATATCGGGGTCCTACACTTCTTCCCGTACAACATCTTGAAGGGAGGATGGTCGATACTCGCTTGATAGCTATTATTGTAGGAAAACTCTGCCAAAGGAAGTTAAGTATCCCACTTACCTCCTAAGTCTAAAACACATGCCCGCAACATATCCTTCAAAGTATGGATGGTCCGCTCGCTCTGACCATTCGTCCGCGGGTGAAAAATGGTGCTAAAGTGCAGGCGAGTACCCAACTCTTCGTGAAACTTCTTCCAGATTCTGGAAGTGAACCGCACATCTCTATCAGAAACCACCGAGGCTAGCACCCTGTGCTGAGCCATCACCTCCCGAATATAGATATCGGCCAACTTTTTGGCCGAAATTCTCTCCCGAATCGGAATGAAATGGACGCTCTTGGTCAATCGATCCACAATGACCCAAATCGAATCCACTCCACGCGCGGTCCTGGGAAGCTTCATGATGAAATCCATAGTGATATCTTCCCATTTCCACATCGGGATATCCAACGGCTAGGTCTTGCCGTGGGTCCTCTGATGCTCGGCCTTGACCTTCCTGCAGGTAAATCACCTCTCAACGTACCAAGCCACATCTCTCTTCATGCAGGGCCACCAATAATCATTACGCAGATCCCTGTACATCTTCGTCGCCCTGGGATGGATGGAAAACCTTAGTTTGTGTGCCTCTTGCATCAATACCTGGCGCACACCTCCATGATATGGGACCTACACCCTACGTTGTAGTGTCAACAATCCACGACTGTCATAATCGAAGGAGGAAACTTGACCCACAATACGCTCACTCTTATGATGTTCCTCCTTCATAGCCTCCTGCTAGGCCTCTCGGATCTACTCCAACATCGGAGTTTCCACTGTCATCCTCATGCAAATATCCCTGATCGAGGATGCCTTGCGACAAAGTGCACCGACCCTGACATTGGCCTTCCCTGGGTGGTAGAGGATCTCACAATCGTAATCCTTCACCACATCTAACCATCGATACTGTCTCATATTCAGATTTGGCTGATCCATGAGGTACCTCAAACTCTTATGGTTCATGTAAATAGTACAACGGACCCCATAAAGGCAATGATGCCAAATCTTGAGGGCGAAAACAAATGCCCCTAACACCAAGTCATGTGTTGGATAGTTTGCCTCATGAGGCTACAGCTGCCTCGAAGCGTAGGCAATAACATGCCCCCTCTGCATCAGTACCGCACCCAAACCCGAGATTGACGCATCATAATATACTATGAAATCCTCCAAGCCCTTTTGTAGGGCTAATATTGGCGCCTCGCACAATCTCTATCTCGGTGTCTCAAATGCAGCATGCTGCTCAGGCCCCCAATGAAAGACCACGAATTTCCTTGTCAACCGGGTCAAAGGTACAACTATCTTGGAGAAGTCCTGAATGAATCTCCGATAATATCCTACCAGTTCCTGGAAGCTCCGAATCTCAGATGGAGACCTCGGAACCTGCCACCATATCACGGCCTCCACATTGGTCGGGTCGACCGAAATCCCGTTCTAGTTGACAAGGTGTCCAAGAAACTGCACCTCGCGTAACAAGAACTCACACTTGGAGAACTTGGTGTACAAGATCTCACTCTTCAGAGTATCTAACAACTCTCTCAAGTGATCCTCATGCTGCTCCTGCGTCTTGGAATAAACCAAGATGTCATCAATGAAAACTATCACAGACCAATCCAACATCGGCCTACACACGCGGTTCATGAGATCCATGAACGCGACAGGAGCATTAGTGAGCCCGAAAGGCATCACCACGAACTCATAGTGACCATATCATGCCCGAAAAGCAGTCTTCTACACATCCTCCTCTTTGACCCTCATCTGATGATAAGTTGAACGTAGATTAATCTTGGAGAACCAAGAGGTTCCCTGAAGCTGGTTTAAAAGATCATAAATCCATGGGAGTGGGTAATGGTTCTTCACCGTTACCTTATTTAGCTCCTGGTAATCTATACGCATCTGATGCGACCCGTCCTTCTTCTTCACAAACATGATTGAGGATCCCCAGGGTGAACTACTCAGTATGATGAATCCCTTGTCTAACAGCTCCTGCAACTGTGTAGACAACTCCTACATCTCAGGAGCAGCTAAACGATACGGTGCCTTGGCTATCGGAGCTGCACAAGGGACTAGGTCGATCCTGAACTCTACCTGCCTCTCTGGAGGTATCCCAGGCAACTCCTATGGTATCCAAGACATAGGCGACATACCCCGTACACCCCTTCTGGAGATAGCGCCTAGCTCTCGCTACTGATCATAAAGCTGGTCCATGATGTGGCCTCTCGCCTTGAATCACCACTCTCCCCCACTTGGGGTCCTGAGCCAGACCAACTGTTGCACGCAATCAGTCACTGCCCAATTGGGGCTCAACCAATCCATGCCTATAATAACCTTGTTCCCCCGTAACCCGAGTAGTCGCTGGATTTGGCGCCACCACTGGCGCTGCTGCTGCTCCTGTCAACCTGGGGCAGTTGGCCTGTCTATGGCTACTCTGATTGCAATGAAAGCAAATTAGGTCTGATGTCTGAACAGTGGGGCAGGAGCAGTACAATCCCTGCCAAAGTGCCCCGTCTTGCCGCACTTGTAGCAGCCCGATGATCCCGCTCTACAAGCTCCCTGATGTGGCCTGCCGTACTTCATGTAGTGGCTCTCGCATGGCTGGCCCTTCGACCTAGTGTCGGATCCCTTGGGTTTCTTCCCCGAAACCCCAGTAATATGCTCCGTTTCTACCTTCCTCTTCCTGAGGTGCTCTAAATCAATCTCCCTCTCCATCTCCCTAACAATCATGGACTCCAGGGTTGGGCAAGTTGAGTAGCTGACTTGCTCCCGAATATCAGCCCTCAACATGTCGTGATAGCTGGTCTTCCACATCTCCCTATCTCCTGCATACTGTGGTACCAACAAGGCTCTATCTCGGAACTTAGCGGTGATCTCCGCTACTGACTCTGTAGTCTGTCTCATGTCAAGAAACTCCCTGGCCAGCTGCTGAAACTCCACAACTGGTGCAAACTCAGCCCTAAACCTGGTCACAAAGTCCGACCAAGTCATAGCCTCGATAGTTGGGGCTCCTAGTGAGTCACTAACCGACTCCCACCAATCCCTAGCTATGTCTCTCAAACAACCCGCAGCAAGGTGAACCTTCGACCCTTCCGGGCAGAAGGTCGTCAACTGTGTAGACTCGATGTCTACGATCCATCTCTTAGCAGTAATGATGTCCTTCGCCCCATGAAAGTCTGGTGTACCACTCCCCCTAAAGTCCTTGAAGGACACTGTGCGTGTCCCTGACAGGCTGGATGCCAAGTCACTCCTAAATGTCCAGAGGCGATCCTCCATCATCTCAATAATCCCCTCCTTGATCGACCCAAAAATGATCGGGGTCGCCTCAAGGATGCCTCTCATGATCTCAGATGCGATGAACTCGCATAGCTCGTCATCAATCTTCTCGGATCCCGCACCTGACCCTCCTGCTCCATGACGCGTAATCACCATTTTGAAATAAAACACATAAACTTCAGCTTCATACGTATTGTCAAGAGGTCTCTCACACTCTCCAAGTTCCTTGGTTCCATCTTCACCCTCCTTGATTCGAGTACGAATCCTCTACTTCCAGTAATACGGGCCCATACTACCTTCCACATATATTCGTACTTTCATCAAGGATTGCTTCGACTTCACCAAGTCCCTTTTGACTAATACTACTTCCCAAACTAATCCCATCTTAGGCTTGTCCAAGGGCACTCTCTGGTCTACTCTCTGCCATCAACTACTCAAGGAGTCCCTACCATCTTTCCCTACCTACCTTGCGAATACTATTACATATTCGCTTGCTAGCTAGTTAAAGCTAGCTAGAACCCCTATAAGCACAAAGCAGCCCTAGCATATAGCTTAATAAACTCATACAATAGGCATATAAGGCATACTTCCTAGATCCTTAGCCCTAATCTAGCATGCAGTTCTCATAATCACGTAACATGAACACAAGGCATCCTCCCTAGATCCTTAGCCCTAGTCTAACATGCCGTTCTCATAATCATATCATATAACATAACATATCAGGTATGAGTATCTTGGGGAAAACTTACTTGAGCACGGCCAGTCACACGCATCACACACCTTATTCTTTCCCAAAACTCCTTGTTTTATAACTTAGAAAACCGTTTTCTTGTAAAAATATTTCAGGCCCTCGATTTCAGTCCAGACACCCCTGAAGGTGTGCTCGAATCCCTCAAATCAAGGCTCTGATACCAACTTGTAACATCCCAAAAACTGAGACCAAAAATTTTGTTTTTAATTATATTACTTGTAAAATTATGTGAGGAAAAATAGTACCGATATCGCATCAAACCACAAAACCATAGTTACATGTCTCAAAAACCATAATGTCGAATAGTATAATGTCAGAGTACAATCCCAGGGTTCTCAAATGCGGAATCATGTGTGTGCGATGCGTTGCTACCTTGCCGACTCCTTCCCATTAGATGAAGAGGCACCTGAAACCAAAACCGAAAACCGTAAGCGCAAAGCTTAGTGAGTTCCCTCATCATACCACATACCATACAATAATACATACTACCGGGAAATTCTGGGGTGCCCAACCTACCCATGTCAAGCCATTCTGGGATGCTGACCTACCCATGTCAAGCCATTATGGGGTGCTGACCTACCCGTGTAAGGCCATTGTGGGGTGCCTGCCTACCCTCCGGTCTATATCACCCGGCCATGGGGACTATTTCACCCCTACCACTATCAAATAATAACATATCATAATCATGCTGTCAGACATATCTGGGGTGTCCGACCTACCCTTTGGTCCTAACGACCGAATCATGGGACTATTCCCCTCCTACTACCACTATCACATATATCATATCATACTGGCACATAGAACACATCAGGTAGTAGCAAAACAGACAATTATCACAAAGACAATCATCTCAATTATAATTAACTACTAGTGGGCCAGCCTTGGAACCTTAGACCACTTCTACTAGAAGGTAACTCACCTCGATGTCGTGTAGTGTCTGCACTGTCCTCGGTACGGAAATCAACTCTTCTCGACTCCTCAATCCCTACACAATATCCTCTCTTCATTACTATTTTGTATTCGTAACCCTTACAAGGTTCACTCAAGTCCAAGCCAAAGTCAAGGTAAAAACCCGGGTCAAAGTCAACTTTTGGTCAAAGTTAACATCTAGTTGACCAGACTCGCCGAGTTGGTTCACAAACTCCTTGAGTCGCCACATCCATAAATAGCTACAACCCCGTTTCTACTCGTCGAGCCTAGCAAGAGCTCGACGAGTTCGCCTACAATAAACATCGGGAACTTCTTCAATTGACTCGCCGAGTTCATCCTTGAACTCATCAAGTTCATCTTCATTCGTATGAAGGTGTTTAGTCTATGACTCGCCGGGATAGCTGATACACTCGACGAGTTCTATGATTTCCAAGTCCGTAATGAGCCTAGAAAACTGAGGGATCTTCAATCTTAGCATCTGGTCCATCAACAGAAAGGATTTGATGGAAAACACGTCTCAACTCATCGAGTCCCTCTTTGTCCCAAACTATATAATCAATTTTAATCGGTTTAAATGCACCCAAACCATAGATCTAACCTCCTAGGGTCCATATTATACGTAAAGCTACGAACTTGATGTCTATGCATAGGGTTTTGGCTCAAAAAGCCATAAAAAGGGGTTTATATGTTGCATGGGTCTCCCATGGCCATAAAGTTGTCATCTTTATGCAATGGGAACCCTCAATGGTTCCAAATCTGAAGTACAACCCCAATATACACACAAATCCTAGTATAGCTTCACTAAAGCTTAGAAAAAGGTAGAAAATAGCCCCAAATTAAGATCTAAGTAATTAATAGCCAAGGTATGAACTTTATACCTCAAATAAGAAGGAAATGTGCCAAGACTTCTGGATCCACTTGCTCTCCCTTGATCTACCAAGCTTCCTTCTCCTTTTCCAACTTCAAATACACACAAAAAGGTACCAAAAATCTCAAGAACACTCAATAAAGGCTTAGGGTTCTGAGTTAGGGTCTTTTGGAAGTGAGAGGGACGATGGAGGCTGGTTTGGGACGAGATAAGTAATTTAAATAGGGTGCAAACCCTAAATATTAGGGTTTCATCCAGACAGCTTCTACTCGTTGAGTCGGTCCACCGACTCATTGAGTGGGTCACTAAAACCCTCGCATAATATCAATTCTAATTGACGAGTTGGGCCTCCAACTCGTCGAGTCCTAGATAAAAAGTACAAATACTTGATTTTAAATACGTAGCAGGAATTGGGTATTACACATATCATACCCCTTTCTTTGATTAGAAACCCTTCTTATAAAACATTTATTTTATGAAAATTTTCACCAAACCCTCAGCTTGAGTCCAGGCATACCCGAGAGTATGCCTGAATTCCTCAAACCAAGACTCTGATACCAAGTTGTAACATCCCAAAATACGAAGGTAAAATTTTCATTTTTAAAGAATAATCAAAACATTAATGTATCCTTTACTAAAACATTTAGAATTATGTCAGAATAAAAACAATTATCAAAGTTCATTCCCTGAGTCATGGATTACAAAAAAAACGGGTATGTTCGCTGTAATCAAGCCAGATCCTTCACTATCAAACATGAAGTATCTGAAACCATAAACCACAACTGTAAGCACAATGCTTAATGATTTCCCTAAAATACCACATACCATACATAACATGTGAGTCTTTCATATCAACATGCAATAGGAGGTGCTATGTGCCAACCATAGTCTTGCCATTATGCCACGAGTCGTATCATGGTCTTTCCTTGCTAGGCCGGGGTCAAAAACCATGGGTCTTACAGACAAGTTCATGGAGCCACCTCCTGGTCTTCCATGCAAGCATCACAAAGACAACTAGCATACAATCTACCGCTACTTATCTAATTAACAGCCAGAGTCCAAACTCTGGTCTTGCATACAGATTGCCATGAGCCACCTCCTAGTCTTTCATACAAATACCAAGGGAAACCCCCAGGTCTTCCTAATATACATAAACAAAATGGGTCAGCATTGGTGCTTTTAACCCATAGTATAGTGAGGAGACTCACCTCGACAGGTGAACCCACAAATAAATCTCTTACTGCTGATCTGCTAGAATTCCCGTGCTATCAAACAAATAACACCCAATTAACAATTGGGGTCCAAACCAAATCCAACAATCTATATATGGGGTAAAAAGATGATTTCACCCCCTACCTGGTTGGTCTAAGACTAAGGCCTAAACTCCCAATCATAAAGGCCCACGAACCAAAAAGTATCTACAACCTACTTATGGCCCAATTTTCCAAATTAGGCTCATACCCTTACATGGGCCTTACCTTGAAGCCCATTAACTTATCCTAAACCAAAACACATATTCTCAAATGGCCTAACATAGCCCCAAACAGCTAAACCCAAAAAGGTAGCGCAAGCACTCAAAGCCCAATAAACCAAGTACACGGGGCGTACAAGCACATACGTGCAACGTACTTGCTTAGAGGCTTTTATGTTGCGCCTGCCAGCTTGTACGCCCAATGTACTCATGTTATTCAGTGCAACCTTGATTTTTCACTTAATCCATTAAGACAAAGCCCCAAAACATAGATCAAACCTCCTTGAGCTATATTATCATGTAAAGTTGCCAACTTTCCATCCATACATGACTAAATAAAGCTCTTAAGCTTAAAAGGGACTTAATAGATGACTTAAAGCATGTATGATACCAAAATTCACATAAAGCTTGCACCTTTATGCTTAAGGACACCAAAACAAACCCACATCTGAAAGAACAAGACCTTAAACAACCCAACTCATCCATAGACCAAAAAAGGAGACCAAAATCAAAATAAACTAGCCATGAAAGAGATCTAATCATACACAAGCCAATATGAAAACTTGATACCTCAAAAAGCTTCCCCATAAGATGATGATTCTAGATCCAAAGTCTCTCCACCAAGCCAAACAACTTCAAGCTTCTCTTATTTCCTTCCCAATGTTACACCCCTAAACCAAGGATGGCGGAAACGTCCAGGGGTGGAGGACTTCATGTATAGTATCATAACAACGAGTATAATAATGAGCGAAGTAAATGCAACCATCATAAATATAATCGAGAAAGTTACATGATTTCATAAGTTACATGTTTCAAAATCGATTACAATATAATAATAAAAGAGTTTGTTCGATGCCGTAGCGTTCCATACTCAAAAGCTTGATAGTTGCCTGTTTTTATTGGTTACCTGAGAATACAAGTAATTTTGAAAGAGCGTTAACAATTAAGTTGTTGAGTGCATAAGCTTTTGTATATACAATTGAAAACCTTTATTTTTTAAATGTAGTGTATGTTCAAGAAAAAATCCAATATTTTCCTTATAAAATGAGTTGCTATCTTAAGACTCAAAGATCGAAATGTACAAGTATTTTTCCATACTTATAATAGTGTATGCAGTTTTAAATAAATAATACCCATTTGAATGTAGAGATTCCCATAAACCATATGTGTCGTTATTTCTCTATGTGAGTTATTATAACCATACTATTGACATAGTAACCTGTTACGACGTTCTTCTGGCGTCGGAATGTTATGACATTTGTCACCCCAAACCTACCGGTCTAGCTGTTGCAAGCGGCTTAGGTGTGGGTTTTCAATCGCAATATAGATCTATATACAAGAATCATGCTCTCCCTACAAGAGACTCTGGTTATAACTACATGATTTTAACTAGTACTTTAAGAGTATAACGATGTAGTGCCTCACAACCAGGTTTAACGAGTTTACATGTAGTGTAATTGAAAACCCTTTTTGCAGTAGGAATAGAAACTTCCTTAATAAGTCTGTAGTGTTAATGTACCATAAACTATACCTATTATAGTTTATCATGCATGTTTGTAGTGAGTGAAAACCCTTTTTGTAGTGTAAACATAACCTTTCATAGCGAGTTTGTAGTGTAACGAACCATAAACTATACCTATTGTAGTTTATCATATATGTTTGTAGTGAATGAAAACCTTATGATGAATGACTATGTCTATTTCATGAAAGAAAACTTAACAGGAAACAAAATCAATATGTAGTTATTAATGTTATACACTGTGCTCAACATGTTACAAGGTGTTAATAATCTTGTAAACTGTTTTTACTAGTTTTAAATTTTCTATCACTGCTATTATAAAAATCAATGAAAATCAAAAACTGAATCCGTAAACTCTAGGAATTTATAAAATGTGTCTAGTTTGTTCATAATTTTTATTATGATTTTTAGTGGTCTCTGACCAGTGTGAAAATGTCCATCTTCATAGACCGGTCCGAAATCATTTCTGAAATGATAGACAATTTTGTAAAAATCGCCATAAATTGTAGAGACATCGTATGAACGTATCCAAGTAGTCATTAGAAAAGTATAAACCTGAACTATTTGCATATTGAACAATTTTGAAAGATATTAAGTTTAAGGTGGTCAAAAGAGTTCATGAATAGACCCTAACTTTTCTGTTGAAAGCTTTTGTTTGAGTTTAGAATATGTTTTGGGTGTTGTAACTTGTATCCCCCCTACCCTAAAACTTGAGGAAAACATGAAAATGTGGGGTTATGAACTCACCTTGAGTGATTCTCTGAGGTGGAAGGTTGAAGAAGTGGTGTTTCAAGTCAAGAACACTTGAAGGATGCTTGAGGGTTTTAAGATCCTAAGAACAATTATGTCGATATTCGTGTGAATGATCCGTGAATTGAATGAAGAAATGATGAATATTTAGGAGCAAAATGAAGAACTTACAAAGAGTGGGGGAAAGAGCTCGAGACTTCCTGGGGAAATTTTTGAGTTCCAGAGAGAGAGAGAGAGAGAGAGAGAGAGAGAGAGAGAGAGAAAGGGAGAGAGAGAGAGGAGGAGGAGGAGGAGGAAAGAGAGAAATAATTTGTTTTTGGAGGAAGCAATTGAGGTTTTATAGGTGAAGATTAAAGATATAATGAATGGATTTGGTCAAGGGCAAATCTAATGGAGTGTTGAAGAAAGATATTGATTTGACTAGGTAGGATGTGAATAGTGACATAAAGTGGGTATGGGGATGGCTTGGTGTCATAACTTTATGGAAAAAGGCAACAAACCTTTGTGTTGGATATTGAACAAAATGTATGATTTATAATAATAATTCCCCCAAAATAGGGACAAAATATGAGTCTAGGGAGTCTAATATGTCAAAAATAAGAGGGTAAAAATTCCCCATGAAAATCATCAAAAACGAGCTTAAAATGCGAAAGTGGTAAAAAAACCAGAGAAAGGATGTGAGCATGCGAGGGATACTGATGGTCCGGAAGGGTTCGAATGCGATAGTAGGGGAAGTTATGAAGGTCGATCTCGCTGCAAATGGCGGTCTCGTTGCGAATGGAGATCTCGCTGCGAATGTTCTTGCCCTGGTTGCAAACCTCAGATCTGGAAGCGAAAGTCTCCTTATGCGAAAGCGAACGTCCTCAGGTGAAGGCAAAAGGGTCTAGCTTCGTTGTGAGGGTTGTCCGATGCGAGCCTTCCCGGCTAGACTACGAACCTATAGCTTAATGCGAATGTGGTTTAGTACCTGTGAAGGCCTGCAAAGGTTCGCAGGTGAATAGTGCCCTGCGAACCTTCCTTGCCCCTCTTGGTTTCCTTCTTATGATTTGAGCTGTTATCAACCAAGGGAAGGTTCACGATGGTATGGATGTTCATATAAACATTAGAAAATGTGATTTTTATTCACAAGAGGTTTGAGAGAGATTGGGAGAGATTTTAGAAAGAGATTTGGAAAGGATTAGAGATAGAGTGTGAGAGATTGAGAGAGACTTTGTTTGTAGCCTTTGTTAGTGTTTGGCCTCGTAATGCAAGGTTTGTAACCCTCATTATGCTTCGTTATGAATGTTTTACACCCCTGAAGGGTTCATAATAGTGCTTTATAGAGTCGTTACATCACTTACCGTGGTTAGGGTTTAACATTTGAAACTTCTAAGCGACACTTAGTATTTTGATAGAGAGTTGTACATTAGGAATCATAGAAAAAACCCTATCATACAAGCACTAATTGTGACATCCACAATTTCACGGCCAGAAAAGACTGATTTGTTTATGCTTTGTTTTATAAAATCAGAGTAATCCTTTGATTAAAAGTGTTGCGGAATTTTTTCCCGGAAAACATGATAATTTCTTTATCAAAGCATTTCCGAAGAAATGCAATTTATTCATTTTAAAACATTTGGGATGTCCTGGTCAATACAGACACATAAACATAAATAGAACTTACATTATTTAACAATAATGATTTACATTTCCTTTAATCTCTCAGTGAAATATGTCTTCGTATCAATACCTGTGATACAAAGAAAATTGAGTGGGTCAGGCTTGGGAGTCTGGTGAGCATATATGGTTTTCAACCCACAATAATATAATTATTATAATTATTAATCAAACAATCAACCCAATTACCCATCCCCATTATCTCCTTTATATATTAAGGATTTACCCTAAGAATCAACTATCCTTCACTCATTCATTTCTAAGGATTGACCTAAGGAATTGGCACAAAGTTCGTTGTTGCCCGTGGTTCATACATCTGGTGAACACGTAATTTAAAACATCCGGTGAACACTTAGTTCTAAAATACCTAGTGAACACACTCAGTTCAACAACACCAAGTGAACACATCTAGTTTAAAAATACCTAATGAACATACTGAGTTCAAAAATACCAAGTGAGCATATAGAGTTGAAAAATACCTAATGAACACATTGAGTTAAAAAATACCTAATAAATAAATTGAGCTCAAAAATACCTAATGAACACATTGATTTCAAAAATACCTAATGAACACATTGAGTTCAAAAATACCTAATGAACACATTGAGTTCAAAAATACCTAATGAACACATAGTCCAAACTTTCTCTATGAATACGATCTCCTAATGAACACAAAGTCCAAAAGCACCTGGTGAACCCAATCACCTACTGAACACAAAGTACAAAAACACCTGGTGAACCTAATCACCTAATGAACACAGAGTACAAAAACACTTGGTGAACTCAATCACCTAATGAACACAGAGTACAAAAACACTTGGTGAACCCAATCACCTAATGAACACAGAGTACAAAAACACTTGGTTAACCCAATCACCTAATGAACACAGAGTACAAAAACAACTGGTGAACCCAATCACCTAATGAACAGAGAGTACAAAAACTCCTACAGGCTACGAGCCTATTAACATTCCAATGGACTATTTAGTATAGCATGTGGTCGTTGTCTCGGATAACTAGATCATCTTAAACATCGGGACCTATCATCATTACTTTTACAATTTCACCATATAAGAACAACCTTTATCCCACCCCGTCAATGTTCATAACGATGCGATCTAAACTCTTGTATCTAAAATTTTCCTCTTTACCTGATCCCTACTCACGGATCTAAAACTATGCCCAATCTATACTCCTGGACTAGGGAAAATTAACTATGCCTTAATCTCGTTTATCAACAACATCTACCCATGTTCTATCCAACATATTTGTTGATATAAAATACATATACAGTTTAACTCATTTAAAAACTATATAAAACATCCATTCCACACTCATCTCAAATAAACAACAATATATAAAAACATAGCACGTATTTCATAGTAAATACTTCATATTTATGTGTTAGAAGAATGTAACTGCACACTCACTTGATTAGACGATGCTTGGACAACACTATGACTCTTCGACTAGTAATTCTCCAGTGAAACAGGGATATCTTCACACACCAGGCTTCTCGCGGGCAATGCTTCAGCTCGACAACTCTGTTTCTCGGAATCTTCATAGCGTCAGGACTCACTTTGGGTATCGGGGATGGTATCAGAGCTTCGGGGGGTTAAAAGAAGGCTTAAAGATGAGTAGAGTAGGAGAGAGGTTGAGAAATTAGCAACCAAAACCGGATGCCTTCATTTTCTATTTATAGGGCTGGAAATTTAGTTTTCACGTCGTGAACCATCATTTCACGTCGTGACCTTGGACGTCATCATGTGCGTAGTCGCAACTTGGGTTTGCCAGGCTCAGAAGGGTCACATCACTGAGTTCACGTCATGAACCCTGACACAGGGTTGGGGTTCGTGCCCCGAACTTCAGAAATTCATATCTTTCGCATACGAGCTTCGTTTTCAACGTTATTTATATCTACGCGTAAGTGAGATTATGCTCTACAACTCTAGTTTAGACTCAGTTGGCTAAATTTGAATTTATTTTTATTATATTATTTTTAGTAGGCCGGGACAGGAAAAATCCTCTACTAAATCATAACTTCTTCATCCGACGTCCGTTTTTGTTTGTCTTTTTACCGTTAAACTACTATTAATGAGATCTTTGATTCTCATTTAGATTGTTTCGACCAAAAACCACTTGATCTCATATTCGAACTTTGGGCTGCATACTGCTAAGTTGAAACTTAGAAAAATCATAACTTCCTCATACGAAGTTAGACTTGGACGTTCTTTTTATACACGCTCACAGTTTAACGTATTCTACGACTTTTGTTTAGATCGCTAAGGCCAAATAACTTCTTTGTTATAATTCGGATTTCGGAATTCTTTAAATATCCGAAATCCTTGTCACGACCACTACAGCTTCGTTAATATTATTCATTCAAAATAATATTCTATCAAAAAGTCATTTTTGATGCTCATTGTCTCTAAATTGACTAGCCATGATCTACGGGCGTTACACTAATTGAGTTTATCGGTTTGACCCGTTGATATGATATCCCTAAAAATTAGCTATTTAAGTTTCAATTACTTAATCATTATACCTATAAATACGTATAAATATCGATCCCTAAATTTTTTTTCTTCACTGGTGTCTTCAAAGCTTTTAGAGTATAATTCTTCTGCATCTACATTAATACATTTCAATCCACCATGTTTAATATACAAAACTCTTCACTTCCATCCTTTTTTTTTTCCTGAAATGATAATCATAGAATTCAATCTATGACACTATTTTTTTATTAAAATATTCATGACATATGTTTAGATGCATAAAAAAACTCTATATGTACATTATTGTCATCTACGTAAATATTGTGTTGTATATTGTTGGGTTTTAAGCTTTTATACAAATGGTTAACTTCAAAATATTAATACATAAATATAAAATATAAGAACAATTTCTACAAAAGATCAAGTAATAACATTAAATGGCAACATACTTTGAAACTATCCTGCCATTTTATGTAATTCCATTATCTCTCAATATTTGTAATTCCATTTTAAATAGAATGTTATACAACAATTTTTTTGTTAACTTTACACTCAGTGTTATCATCCTACCCAAATTAGGTTATTGTTTTAAGATATTTTTCAACTTCAAGACTCTGGGACTAAAATTGCAAGACTTAAACTATTACGGACCAAATATAATTTTGAACAAGATCGGGGACCAAAAATGAAATTGTTTCTTTCATACAGGTTAGAGCAACGAATGGGGATACATTCCTTATAGGAGAGGACTTTGAAAACATAATACTGGAGTTTACGTGAGTGAGTTCAAAAGAACAGAAGGAATTGACATGTCAAAAGACTATCTTTCCCTTCAAATACTAAGGGAAGCAACCGAGAAAGCCAAGATTGAGCTCTCTTCTACAACCAAACATACATCAACCGTCCATTTATCATAACTGATGCATCTGATGCTAAAACTGTGTGAAGGATATTGGAATCACAACATAAGAGGTTGATGAAGTTCTTCTGGCGGGCTGGAATGACACTTGTCCCTAAAGATTAGGAGGTTGTTACTGAAATATTTAGGAAGACTCCACATAAATGAGTGAATCCTGATAAAGCAGTTGCCATGGGAGCAGCAGTTCAAGGTGGAATTCTTAGAGGTGATGTTAAGGAGTTGCTTCTTCTTGATGTTAATCCTCTTTCTCTTGGGGTTGGACACTTGGTAGGACTTTCTTTAAACTTATTGGTAGAAACACGTTTATTCCAACAAAGAATGGGATCGAATTCCTCCCACATATCTATTCAGCAACTGCAACCAAACACACCACTTGGAAGGAGTTAAAAGATGAAAGTACCCTTGTAATCAATCTTTATACGTAACTATTCGTTTAGATATATAGAACATAGGTATTTTGGTCTTCTATTAAAAAAATAATGCAATTGAATTTCACCCATCTATACAACGAGTTAACCCAATTACACATTGGAATGTAATCTTGAATTCTGGTTCTGTCGGAATCCACTCTTTTAGATTCCACATGAGCAGACAACTAAACCTAAGTGAGAATCAAAGTCTAACTAAGAAAACGGGAAATGGCATCCACAATGAACTTTTTGGCGAATTTGAACTCATATACATCGATGGGTCTGAAATATGTGCACAAGATATATCACACACCTACCAAAGTTTATGTGATACTCATTTGGATATTAAAGCAAATATAATCAATCTCTTATTTAATCATATTAATCAGATTTATATTTTGCCTAAATACCAGCCTATTATTTATCACTTTCAGAATTCAAATTTAAAACATATAATCACACATACCCGATTCTTGCTTCCACTGAAAAAGAGATTTAATCTTTTATTTTCATCAACTTCCCACTTGTGTATCATCTTCAACAATAATCATCTGCAAATCAAACAGGTAAGTTTCTAGACAAACATAATCATGTTGTGTTCAACACCCAGTACTCCATAACTTCGGTCGAACTTCAGAATGAGCGATTGAAATCAGATTATCATCGATGTATATATTAGCCAGAGCAAAGGTAGCCAGTGGTGGAAGAATTTTCTCTGTCACCGATGATTTTAGGGCAAAAGTTGAATTGGGTGTGTTGCGAGAAAGGGAGTGGATACAAGTGAAAATCAATTGCTTATTAGGGCAAAAGTTGAATTGGGTGTGTTGCGAGAAAGGGAGTGGATACAAGTCAAATATTCAAACTGAATACATGGAGTATATTTTTATTTTCATATTTTTACATTAATTTGTTTAAAAAATATCAACTAAGGTAATTAATCTATCTCATAATAAATTAATATACATATAAACATGTTTTTCCTTATTTTCTAAATTATATATTCATAAATGTTTTTTAGGATTTTTTTTATTTGATTATATATATATATATATATATATATATATATATATATATATATATATATATATATATATATATATATATACCTATTTTTAATAAATAAATAGTTTTAATCTATTTTTGTCAAGTGTTATTCTAATATAATTCTTTATTAATATTATATCATATAGATATATTAGGCAACTCATTTCAAATTCAAATTTATATTTTCTAATTATATGTTAAATTTGAATTTATAATAATTTTAAAATTTTGATATATCTCTTAATTAATAATTTATTTAAAATAATTGATTAATAATTATAAGATTTTATTATGAAGATTTATATATATATATATATATATATATATATATATATATATATATATATATATATATATATATATATAATATAATATAATATAAAGGAAGTTAGCAATAGTAACTTTTATGTGTTTAGGTTTTTGCCACAAATGTTTATTAAATTTGACACTTTTAATCCTTAAAGTAAAAACTTTTATATTTATGTGTTTTAATTAAGTTTTTGTGTTTTTAGGGTTTGCCACAAATCTTTAGTAACTTTGACATTTTTCGTCATTGTAAGGGAAAGTTTTATATTTTGGTGTTTTTTCTACAAATCTTTAATGAATTTGATATTTTTCGTCTTTGTAGTCAAATTTTTTACATTTTGACATAAAAAACACAAAAAACGACATTTAGAATTTTGCCACAATATTTTCCCAATTTTTGCAACTTTCACATTGTTGCCACAACATTTTTGGATTTTCTCCATCAGTGTCCCTCTTTTGGTTATTGTACACTTTTAATATCTAATTTTAGAGGTTGTTGATTTTCTTTTCTATTTGTGGTGATTTACACTTTCAGCACATATTTTTTTAAAGTTTATCAATTTTTCTCATATTACCCCAAAAACGATATAGCCGCGAGTTCTTTGCTAGTTAATATTATAACATGTGGTTGTATAGGTTATAAACTAGTACCAATAAAGGAGGATCCGATGAATTTATGGACTTATCAACTTAGAAAACTATGAAATCCAACTATATATCGTATAGCGGAATTAATGCAACCTAATGGAATAGTTGGACTCCTATCAAATAACATAATATTTTAAAATGGAGAATTACTTTAGACAGATTCCAACTCGCATAAATTTTGGCCCCACAAGGTTTATATATCTCGTCAACATTGTTGACTCAACAATATGTCAAATCGAATAGGAATTGATGTAGAGGTAGAAAATCATAATTGAGTCAGTGTGTCACGGGATGCTTCAATCACCGTGTGCCACTTAGTATTTTCTCCGACTAAGTCAGGCTAACTTCGACGATCTAGATGTACTAACGAACTTAGGAAGCAAGAGTTACGACAAGGGACACTTCAATAAAGATTCTATTATATAACTCAACTTCTTTACAAGACAACTTCTTGATGGTTTTGACAAATGAGTCCTCCCCCTATTTATAGGAACCTTACACCTCCTCAAATGGAAGTTTCTAGGTCCCGATCATTCATGACTAATCTAGACTCTTCCTATTATATACATGGATTTTACAAGACTCTAGAATATTGTAAACTTGTATACGATGCTCTAGAAATCTCTAAGTCTTCCCGAAATTATCCAAATCGTTCTTGTATGATCTAGCGTGTTCTAGATCCTTCCAAAGTCTTCTGGGTCGTTCTAATTTCTTCTAGTGCCTTCATCATTTATTCCGGATCGTTCTCCTTAATTCCATGGACATCTATAATATTCTAGCACCTTCCAGGGTCTCGTAGAGAATTCTTGATTTCTCCGGAGATTTCTCGAGTATACTTGATCGTTCCAGAGTTC
Organism: Lactuca saligna; assembly: GCF_052625555.1. NCBI lineage: Eukaryota > Viridiplantae > Streptophyta > Magnoliopsida > Asterales > Asteraceae > Lactuca > Lactuca saligna. Next base: position 14,204,205 of record NC_136419.1, on the reverse strand, counting down.
TCTAGACGATTGTAGAATTTTCCAGAAACTTGGTCCGTGACACCCTCCCCCACTTAAACCCTTGACGTCCTCATCAAGTCTTCTATACATATGTCTTGATCTTGTCACGGGGCTACTTCGTGTCTTTTCGTTTTCTCCAAAGTATCTCTTCGAGTAAGGCGTGCTTTTATTTCTCGATGTACTTTGATTCCTATTTCTTCTCTCATCCTCGTAAAACCTTGAGTAACTCTTCATGTAGGATATGGATCCCTGTTCCTTCGAACGTGCCTCGCTTATTCGAACTTCCCGTTTTGGCTTCATATTCTTCTTGATTATATTGCTCTTGTCATAACACAACTTCATAGTTGAAAGGGATCGAGCTTTTGTCTTTCTTCTTTCCAAGGGAATTATATGGATAGTTGATCCCTTGGTTATACGCAGGGTGTTGTCTCTTTCGAACGACCAAGGACATACCATATCCAGGAAATCCATTCCTAGTACCATGCGATAGTCGTCCATCGGAACCACTATCAAGTCGATGGTCCCTTCCCATTCTGCGATCTTCATGGGTATTCCACGAGAAACTCCGAGGATCGGATTAGATGGAGAGTTGACAACCTTCAACCGACCTAACTCCTTTGTATAATGAATACCCAACTTCCTTGCTTCTTCCTCTGCGATGAAACTATGGGTTGCTCCAGAATCTACTAGCGCCTTAGTGTTCCTTGCATTCACTTTAACTTCGACGAACATGAGACTCCCTCCTTTATTTTCTTCCTTCTTAGAAGATTTTATCTCATCTTTTGATATTGAGTTCAAAAAACGCATTGAGCTTATTTGTGCTTCATCTTCTTCTTCTTGCAAAACCATCGCATAGAAGGTCTTTTTCTTCGGACAGTCTCGGATCAAGTGAGGACCATCACACAAGTAGCACTTGATCTCCTTTCGCTCTTCTCTTCGGTTTCTTCCTTCGATTTCTTTTCCTTTCGTATTTAATGTTTGGGATGTGTTTTGTTTGGTTCCAGTTCCGTCATAGTTTGTTCTCCTCCAATATTCTTTTTAACCGTGCTTTCTTTTCGAAATTCCATTAGATCTTCTGCCATGGCAATAGCTTCGTTAATGTCTTTGGCATTTCTCCTTTTGAGCTCGTTGTAGGACCAATATTGTAGTCCATCCATGAAATAGAAAAGTTTGTCCTTCTCCTGCATGTCAGGTAACTCTAGCATCAAGGTCGTGAACTCGACTATATAGTCTCCAATGGATCCCGTATGCTTTAGTCCACGAAGTTTCTTCATCGCTATGTCTTCAACATTGTGTGGGCAGAATTGTCTCTTGAGTTGCCTCTTGAATTCTTCCCATGTGTCTATGGTATATAATCCTTTTTCAATATCACCATGCTTCCTTCGCCACCATAGAGCTGCACTCTCGCATAGATAAAGTACGGCTGTATCTACCTTCGTCTTGTCGTCCTTCACTTGACTAGCATTGAAGTAGCATTCCATCGACCAAAAGAATTCGTCAAGTTCTTTGGGGTCGCGTTTACCTCCATACTTCAATGGTATGGGTGCTTCTGTGTGCGGAAATGTTCTTGCAATGGTCCCTCCAGTGATTGCTGCCTTGCACAGGTTTACTTCGGCTTGTAATGCATCTACCTTCTCACGGAACTCGCTCCGCAGAGTGTTAATAAGTCCAAGGACTTCTTCCTTGATGACACCGATGGTCTCCTTCAATCCATCGCTCGTGTCACTTATCTCGGCAACGAACTGATCGACGGTATCCTTCCATTCAAGGATCTCACCGACGTTAATCTCTGTCCTTGTAAGCTTGTTCTCTAGGCTTGCCAAGGCATCTATCGATTGGTCCCTCTTCCTGGACTTTCTTCCTTTCTCCTCGACGACAGGGGGCACGCTTGCGACTTCACTACTTCCTGCTTCCGTAGTCATGATCTCTTGCTTGTACAAACTCCGGCTCTGATACCACGTGTCACGGGATGCTTCAATCACCGTGTGCCACTTAGTATTTTCTCCGACTAAGTCAGGCTAACTTCGACGATCTAGATGTACTAACGAACTTAGGAAGCAAGAGTTACGACAAGGGACACTTCAATAAAGATTCTATTATATAACTCAACTTCTTTACAAGACAACTTCTTGATGGTTTTGACAAATGAGTCCTACCCCTATTTATAGGAACCTTACACCTCCTCAAATGGAAGTTTCTAGGTCCCGATCATTCATGACTAATCTAGACTCTTCCTATTATATACATGGATTTTACAAGACTCTAGAATATTGTAAACTTGTATACGATGCTCTAGAAATCTCTAAGTCTTCCCGAAATTATCCAAATCGTTCTTGTATGATCTAGCGTGTTCTAGATCCTTCCAAAGTCTTCTGGGTCGTTCTAATTTCTTCTAGTGCCTTCATCATTTATTCCGGATCGTTCTCCTTAATTCCATGGACATCTATAATATTCTAGCACCTTCCAGGGTCTCGTAGAGCATTCTTGATTTCTCCGGAGATTTCTCGAGTATACTTGATCGTTCCAGAGTTCTCTAGACGATTGTAGAATTTTCCAGAAACTTGGTCGGTGACAAGTGGCTCATAACTTTAAATTCTATGTGTAGTTGATTATTTATTCGCCTTTTTATCGTCGCTAAAGGTCACTGTCGCCGCTAATAGTGTCGTCTCTAAAGGGTGGTACCAACGATCCGTGTGAATGCCTCCGAATCAAGTTCTGGCCCTACGATTACATCTTGATCCGACGAATGGGGTTAACGAAAAAATTGGCGCATGTTTTCCCTCCAACATGTCGCCGCTAATGGTTAATTCAGCGTCGCTAAAGGCGTCGCCCCTAAAGGGTGGCCTTTTTGTTCCCCTCCAGGTAGCAGATCGCAGACCAGGTATCACCTCCACTCCATTTCTCTCTCGTTCTTCCGGCGATTTCAATGCTTCTCCGGCGACTGGAGACTCGTTTTGCATCTTCCATCGACTATTAACCACCGGTGCACCCCACTTCTTCAACCGGAGTGATTTCCAGCTCCTCACCGGCGTACCTGCTCCACCGGCGACATTCTGAGTTTCCGACGTATTTCTCCACCGATAAAGGTTTGTTTTCCTTTTTGATTTCCACCGCTTTTTGTTTTTGTTTCCATTTCTCTTTCTTTTTTTGCTAATTTTACTGCTTTTGGTGGTCTTAAGGAGATTTCCCCATTACAACCACCAATCACCGCTACTACTGCCTGTCTCTGGTGAATTCCCAACCTCCACTGCCGCCATCTCCACTATTTTCAGTTCTAGTTCTACAACCACAACCACAGGTGCATTAATATACTCTATTTATGTATGAATTTGATATATATATATATATATATATATATATATATATATATATATATATATATATATATAAATGTGTATTAATTTGATATATGTGTGTATATATGTATATATGAATTTGATATATATGTGCATGAATTTGATATAAGTGTGCATATATGTGTATTTGAAAATGTATTTGATTATATGTTAATTTAGTATAATCAAAAGTTATATATGGTGAGTATGTTTATTTGGCTTTAAGAATGTTTTTGAGTATGTGTTTTTATCTTTTGTTAATTTTATTAACTTCTATGATTTCATTAATACTATTACGCAATATTTGTAATGTAATTTTATTAACTTCTATGATTTCATTAAATGGTATTAGCGACGACAGGTATTAGGGACGATGCCTTTAGGGACGACTTTTGAGTATTAGCTACGAGGTATTTGTGGCGATCCAATTGAGACGACATATCGTCCTTAATACCTTTAGGGGCGACTTGCTTGACTATTTGCGACGCTTTTTGTCGTCCCTAAAGGTGTCATTTCTTGTTGTGTTATGTGTTTTTTTAAAACGTGCTTTTCTAAAAACATGCATATTAGATTAACGAGCATGAAAATGGAGTTTTAAAATAAAAGAATTTTGGACTGATATTAAAGCGTAGAAAACTGAGAAGTTACTTTTTATTAAGGTTCTAAAACTCGCCGCCATGGCTCCAAGATTTATATATGCCGCAAAGCTTAACCCGTCTTAAATCATATATATGTATAAAAAGGAATAATAATTGAAAATAGATATAAAAATATTAATTATATATCATGTTTTACAAATATAGTGGTTCGTCAAGGTTCGGAAAAGCTTTAGACTTGACGACATTGTCCTCAAATCTCATCTTAAGTTTTTTAAAACCTTCCTTTTAGTAATTGGCAAAGTCTCCTTATATTATATGTGTAATGATGAACTAACTTATTAAAACTTATTATTTAAGTCAATAAGTAAGAATGAAATATCTTATCAAAAACTCATAATTTAAGTGGATAAATATTTTTAATATCCTTAGGATATTAGACATTTCAAATAATTTGTAACTGATGCATATATCAATAAAAACTTCAAATAAGTGATCACAAACACCTTCATATTTTGCTTTTAGCAGCTTCTTTCTATGGCTTTTAATGTGTTTCTGTAATTTAAAAAACACAATAAAATAAAACAAAATAGGTAACTAACATACTATAGTAATCAAAGTTTATTTTACTAGACAATAATAAGATAAAATGAATATCATTAAAATCAAAGGAAATTATTCTAAGGAGTTTTATTCGAAGATCAAATCTTTTGGCATTAATAGCGTGTATATTCGTTAAGATGTTGCATATGTTAGTAAATCTTTTCATATCCAATGGAGTAGGAATGACTTTGAGTTCAATTTTTTTAGTTTTAGAAATTTTTTTATTTTTCGTTCCGAACACAAATGTTAATCATAATTCCTATAACTCAAACACATGTTTTAATGTTTTTAGAATTAGCCATTATATAACTTGAAACACATGTTCCGAACGAAATTTTTTTATAAATTTGTTCTTTTCAAGTTATATGATTTCCAATTAACCATTATATAACTTGAAACCCATTTTTGATATTCGGTATGCCTTTCTATTAATCAAATTAAAAAAAAAATCTACCTAATCTATGTTAAGAATATCCAAATTTAGCAAAAAAATTTATATTTTTTACAAACAATATTTTAAAAAATATAAACAAACAAAAAATTAAAATGTACTCAAACAATATGTAAAAAACTAGAAAAATATTATTTAAAAAACATCAAAAAAAAATATAAACGAACAATATGTAAAATACATTAAACAATATTTCAAAAAAATATCAAATAAAATCTAAATAATAAAAAATATAAATAAATAAATAAAATGTAAGCAAAAAAATATAAAAAAAACAATATATATATATATATATATATATATATATATATATATATATATATATATATATATATATATGAAAGTAAGGATAAAATATACAGGGCAATTTCTTTAAATTGCATCTAATCAAAATTTCAAAAATTAAACGGAAAGTATGAATTTAACCAAAGCAGGAATAAAAACTGTAATTACTCTACAAATTAAAATGGTGGCTATTACATCTTTTGTTATATGCTTGTCTACTTAGGTGTATTTTGGGCGCGTGCTAACTTATTTTTCATGGTTTTTTAAATTGTTATGTTTGGTAAGCCAAAAAGTAGTTTATAAACTAGTTTTTTTTTTAAAACTGTTTAGACTAGTTTTTTTTTTTAATTTACAAATATATCAATTAATTAATTATAAAAACACATTCTTTTAAATATCATTTTATATCATTTCATATTATTTAGCTAGTTTAACAAATGTTATTTTTTATTAGTTATTTTTTTAACTATCAGCTAACTTTTTATTTAACCGTTAACTTTTTAGCTACTAGCAAGCTTTTCAGCTAACTGCTAACTGAAACATAAACTTAGAAAAACCCTTTAAAAATCCTTGAGGTTCAGACCTAGAGAAGAAAGGTTGATATAGAGCGCAAGTTGATTTTTTTTTTTTTTTTTTTTTTTTTTTTTTTTTTTAAAGATCGAGACTTAAAATCAAAGACTTACCGTACAAATGCTTTTCTCATAAATTGCTGCGTGCCCAAAATATTGTCAAATGATTTTTTTTTTTTTTTATGCAGCTTGAAATAGTTAGGATGCTTAGTGATGTTTATTCACCCAGGTCTAAAAGTAGTGATTTGTGGAAAATAATTTCTGAAAGTGGGCATATGATCATTAATTACAATAAAAGAAACAAACCATTATATTCTTCTCTAGTGCATATTTAAGACGAACCTTCTTGAAAGCTAAACAACAGAAACTAATCCTTGAACAATGGCAGCCATTAATAACAATCAAACTACACCTCCAACCAACATTTTTTTTCTCTCTTCTTACTTCAGGTCTCTTTCCAAAACCCCACAAAGGCTAAGGAAGAGGGTTCTCGCCACATGGACACCAGAACAAGAGCTCAACCAAATGAGGCTAAGGTCTGGTGCTGACATGAAGAGAAAACTCACATGGTTTGACCTTATTGCCCTTGGTGTCGGTGGTATGCTTGGTGTCGGAGTTTTCGTGACAACCGGACCCGTTGCAAGAGATAAATCCGGGCCAGCTGTTCTTGTTTCTTACGTCATTGCTGGAATATCAGCTCTTTTCTCCTCCTTGTGTTACACTGAGTTCTCCATCAAAATTCCAGTTGCTGGTGGTGCCTTTAGCTATCTAAGAGTCACTTTTGGTATGAACTTGAATGATCAAATGCATGATCTATATATATTCTATATATAACAAATTAATTATTTTACTTTATCGCGAAAGTCTTTCAAAACTCTTTAAGCATTCATGTTAGAATACTATCTGTCATACTTCACTACCACTTCTTTAATTTCTTTTTTTTATGCTTGATAGTATATGTATTGCGTTTGTTGCAGGAGAATTTGTGGGTTATTTTGCAGGGGCAAATATATTAATGGAGTATGTGTTATCGAATGCTGCAATTGCAAGAAGTTTCACGGAATATTTGTGTACTACTTTTGGGCAGGAAGATCCAAACGCATGGAGGGTTGAAGTAGATGGTTTAATGGAAGGTTACAACATGTTGGATTTTCCAGCTGTTGCTCTCATTTTTCTTCTTACTCTTTCGCTATGTCGGAGGTTGGATTAATTTTGTTAATTTTTCATTTTATTTTTCCTGTTTTACTTAATTATTCGTCGCTATAGCGATCCAAAAGGGATGCCATATATTTAATTCATTGGTTGTTATTAAATAATCAAATATAAATGATTGTTTTACAACACGATGAACTAGTGGATTTTATGGTAGTGACTTGTGAAAATGACACAAAAAATTATTAATTAGTGCCGTTCTAAAAGAATTACAAAAAAAAAAACATAAAATATTATTTTATTATTATTTTCCTTTTGGTTTGAACTACATAGTCACTAATTTTCTGTTAATTTTTTGAAATATTTCAGCACCAAAGAAAGCTCCATGCTAAACACTGTAATGACAATATTTCATGTGGTTTTCTTTGGATTCATTATAATCGCGGGTATATGCTACGGGAACACAGAAAACTTAATCCAGCCAAAAAGCTTAGCTCCTTATGGTGTCAAAGGCATTATCGATGGAGCAGCCATCGTTTATTTTAGCTACATCGGCTATGATTCTGTCTCAACAATGGCTGAAGAGATTCAGAACCCATCCAAGAGCCTTCCACTGGGCATAATAGGTTCAGTTCTAATTGTCTCTGTGCTGTATTGCCTTATGGCTTTGTCTTTATGCCTCATGGTTCCCTATAACAAGGTAACTAATTAGTAATTCTATTGTAATTTTCTTGAAAATATACATATGTTAAAAGTAAAAACTCGATACTAAAGAAGAGAAACTAAAGAATCATTAGTCTAAGTTACTGTAGTTGAATTTTCTGTCTTATAAATAGGAATTCTTCAAATGGTTATTCATAGATATCGAGTAGTGCATCATTTTCCGTTGCTTTCCAACACATTGGGTGGAAATGGGCGAGCAACATTGTCGGAGCAGGCGCTAGTTTGGGAATCGTGGCGTCTCTTCTCGTAGCAATGCTTGGCCAAGCTCGGTATTTGTGCGTCATCGGTAGAGCTCGGTTAGTGCCTTCATGGTTCGCTAAGGTGCACCCTACAACAGGCACCCCTCAGAATGCAACCATTTTCTTAGGTAAGTGATCGAATAGTGAAAACAGAAAGATCGAATATGCATTCTATTAACACGTGAGTTGATGAAAATGTTTATGTTTCTTTGACAAACATATAATAGGGTTCTGTCAAGCATCCATAGCGCTTTTCACAGAATTAAGTATTGTGTTAGAGATGATCTCCATTGGCACCCTGTTGGTATTCTATCTGGTTGCAAATGCGCTAATCTATCATCGGTATGCCATCAAAACCAACAATCTACCAATCTACACACTTATCTTTCTCTTACTCCTCTCAAGTGCTTCCATTGGCTTCTCCATCTCTTGGAACTTGAGCCACCAACCAAGGTGGGGGTTGGTATTATTTGGTGTTTGCATGATGGCAATCACTGCAACTTTTCAGTACTTGATGTCTTCTGGAAGTGTCCAGGATCGGGAAAATCATGAATGGCAGGTACCATTCATGCCATGGCCGGCGGCGCTTTCTATATTTTTGAATGTCTTTCTTATGGCGACATTGAGAAAGTTGTCGTATGAGAGGTTTGGTGTGTGGGCGTGTTTGATAACTTTGTTTTATTTGTTGTATGGTGTTCATTCCACATATCAAGCTGAAGAAATTGAAATGGAAATGGAGGGTGATGGTGGTGGTATGAGAGAACATTGTCCTAATTCAAATGGAGAACAATCAAAGGTTGATATTCAAGTGCTTTAATGAAAGGAATAATGTTTTCTGCAACCGTTTTGCAATTTTTTTAATGACTGTTGGACTTCATATTAGAATTTCTTTCTTGAAATTGATATCAAATTTAATTAATTAACCACCACAAAATCAAGTTAATTCGTTCATGCTCTCCACTTTAGCTGCTTTGCAATAAAGAGTAAAACTTTAATCATCTAAAAGGCTTGTCTATGGGTTTGTCAATAGGGCTGATGAGTAACGTATGCACACAATTTAATAGATAAAAATATTTATAATACACTGAATTTTATAGAAATTTACGTGCATACATTTTAATAGATACTAACTATTCATAATATATTGAACTTCATAAAATTTTGTATGCATACAATTTAATAGATACTAAAAGTATTTACAATAAATTAAATTTCATAAAATTTAATAAATTATCACATCATCTTTCTATATTTCATTCAATTTTATGAAAAAAAAATTATAATATATTGAATTCTATAAAGTTCAATAGAACATTATAAACACTAATTTATAATATTTACTTGAGAAATAATAAAATTTTCATTTTTTTTATTGAACTCCAAATTTATTGAATATTAAAGTGACATCTCATAATTGTAGAGTTTATCCATTAAATAACAGCCTAAATTTGTAATATCATTCAACTCTCGCATTGAGATCGGCATTGTGGATGCTCTCTTTCTCTCTCTCTCTCTCTCTCTCTCTCTCTCTCTCTATATATATATATATATATATATATATATATATATATATATATATATAAGACTCAAAGGTTGTATACACACACAAATATTAAGATGTAACGTTACTTGAGGATACAAACTATATTTCTATCATGCATCCAGTGTTGCAAAAATCGGCCTACTCGGCCCGAGTACTCGGAATCGTTATGTAAACTCCGCAAAAAAATCGAATTAAGTCAAACTCGGTCAAAAATCGGTCAGCATCTCTCTAACTCGAGCCTACTCGCTCAGTTAAGTCAAACTCGACCAACTCAATCAAACTCGGTCACAGGGTCAAAATTATCATAAAACAGAGAAAAAAAAATCATGAATTTCAAGATTAATAGGTATAATACACTTAATGATTTACTATTATTTAACATACACATATGATTATTACCATATATATATATATATATATATATATATATATATATATATTTACTATATTATTAAGGATATTGCCTATTTCTTGAAAATTAAGAGGTATAACTATTATAACATAATGTACAATCCTATTAAACATAATGAAAACGTCTGAGTGCATGCTCCATTGATTGTAACCGACGGTAATACCTTCTCCCTATATCTAAATGTGGAAAACTCTAATTTCAATTGCATTGGTCACAGTTTCTCCCAAATCTCTTGTGTCTCTCTAATTGCTCTCTTCCGTCTCTCTATATATCGTCTCTTAGTAAGGCTTGAATGCTCCGTTCCACTCTTCTTCACCTATTCTTTTCGAGTTATTATTTGATTTTAATCCCTAATATCTCTTTTCACATAATCAATTGTTTACTTAATTTTTGTTGTTAGAAGGTCTCGATTTTCTGTTTTGTTTAAAAAATTCCTCAAAGAAAAAAAAATTACTATGAATATTGAAACCCTAATTCCTAATTGAGTCAAGGGTAATATGATCTATTTCTTTAACATTCACCACAAACTTGACAATCACCATAAAACATGCTAACTTATTTTAGATATGAGGTAATAATCACTTCTATTTTCTCATATTTTTTTATTTCATCAGGTTTTTGTTGATTGGAGCTTTTAAGGGAACCGATGGCGATGAAACAAGGTAATAGGTATGAGGTTTTCGTTGATTGGAGCTTTCTAGATTCTTCCCTTCATATTTTTGATCTTTGACTGCAAGTCCAAAATATAAAGTCCCCTCCATTATTTCGTTGATCTATCTCTTTATTATTTTGTTTTTATTTTGATTACTTATGCTTTATGAAGTTTTTTAGGGCCATCGAACACAGTTCGCATCCCCTCAGTCACCGTGTTGCTAAAGTTCTAGATCTGTAGTTTTTGAAATCATTTTCCCAATAAAAATGCTTCAGGTTATGAAATCATTTTTGTGTGTGTGTGTGTGTTTCAGGAAGAAGAGGGGGAATGTGATGTTTATGATTTTGATCGAACGAAATTATATATTTGTTTGGAGCCCCTTTATCACTCAAGACATGTAACAAAAAAATGGGTTGCTACAATCTAAATATATTATAATATTCAAGTGGAAATTATGATTCATTATGTTAAAGTGTGTTCCATTTAAATACTAAATGTAATAATTAGTCAAAATTATAATAAACATCCTGATGGTTTCTTACAAACTAAATGTTGTAAATTCTTTGATTTTTTTTAATTATTTAGATTTTGTCTACTTTTTAACACTTCTGGTGATTCTTTATTCCAGATCTATGAAGAGTGAGGATCTACATGAGAGTTTATTTGTAAGGTATATCAATAGCTTTAAGCATATATGTAATCTATTTTTATTTTTTATCTTTATTTTTGTTTTTTGGAAATAAAGAAGTAAGGGATTTGATTATAACCTTCACATATTATTATGTTTTGCTGGTGAAATTACGTAAAACCAATATTTTCACGGTTGTAGAGTTGTCTTAACACGAATTGTATAAATTCCAATCTAGGTCGGTGGCAATTAATGGAAATTGTTAAAGAAAAAGACATGGATACTTTTGGACTATCATTGAATATAATCTGATTTGGACAGATTTTTCTGCAACTCTCAATATTGAAGTTCCAGTCTTGAATTTGTTTTTCTCATTAAAGAAATGTCCTAAAAATAAAATAATTCAACTTTGAAAGTTTTAAATATAAATTATTATCCCCAAACCATCATATGTTACTACATGTATATCTCCACCTTTTCAAGCTTTAACTTTATAAATTTGATCCATTGCAAAATGCAAACTATTGATGATTGGACTCATGAACAAGCAACCTAATGTTGGCATTTATGCTATGAGTAGTGCGTAGTTTGGATATTTTATAAAAATTTGATGATTGTGATAGTAATATTTTTTGTTTGGCTTTTGCAGGTAAAGAGGGTTTTGCTAGCATTCCAGATAAAGACTTCTGTAGTTTTGTGTGTTATCACTTCTTTATTCCAGGTATTGCAGCAACATTCTACCATGGCTAATGCTACTCTGTTTTGTTGACTTGTAGACTTGTAGTGTTAGACTCTGTTTTTTTATTTACATGAAATCTTGATTTCTTTTAAAAAGTAAAATACCATTTATGCCCTTTAGTCTAATAAGCTTTTATTTTCCGTTGAAATTCAGAAAAGTGATTTATTTTCAAGAGAAGGGATGCTAAGATGCAAGTTTCAGCTAAAAATAAGTAATGTTTCCCCCTATGTTTGACTAGCATGATTTATTAGTAAATATGCTTTGGGTAGTGGATAGTTATTAAGTAAGACTTATTCTTGTTTGCAGTTATCTATATGACTGGAATTTCCAGGCATGCTTTGCAACATTGTCATATATTTTAGATTTGTGTATCTTTATTTATGTTGGTATAGATTCTTTGTTCATTGGAAAGTGAATCTTTGTACCAAGACAAGTATTGTATAATATAAATAACATAATTTTCAAGTATAACCCACTCATTGTGATATTGGTATCCAACGCAATGGCTATGGGTTATTGTAAAATTTTGGGTTGTGCATATACTTTCGTTGAGTTTTTAAATAAAGAAATTTGGTTGTTGATTTTTGATATCTTAGTGGTGTTTGTGCTTCTATAGTCGACTATTTCCATTTTGTGCACATGACGAATATAACAATTACATGTGTATTCATTAATTGTTTAAATTGTTTAATTTTCGCATATTCAATGTTAGACTACATTGTACACACTCCCTCCCCTTTGTATATAAATTAACTATGTTTACTATGCTCAACCAATTTACAAGTAGAAAATTAAATATGTAATCAGACAATAGTAATATTTTTTTATTATAATAAAAAAAATTTAATATGGAAAAATAGATCAATTATTTGTACCTTCAAAAATTAGTATATTTTTTATCCAACCACATTATACGTTGTATACAAATATGATCAAACATAGAAGATGAAAAATTATAATTAATTTTTAGTGGTGCTTATTATACTCATATGAATGCATCAATGTTTATTAGTATTATTATTATTTTGAATAATAATTAGCTTAACGTAAAACTGACCGATAACAATGTATGTAATAAATGCCTTTTGGAATTTATATGGAACATGGATCAAACTATTTTAAGCAAAACACCTCATCACATATACAATTATGATGCTAATTATTAACACTTCAACCGAAACAAACTTGGGTTTGTACGTATCCATTTGTGTTAATAACAAAAATGATCACAATAAAAAGATTTTTTGTTAATCAATGAAATGTTTACAAAGAAAATTAATCATTGAATCTAAATTATCCTCAACTTGTTGAAATAAACTATTCATTTACTTTTGAAAAGAAACTAATCACCAAATTCCGTATTCTAATCGTATACTTTTATTTTTATCCCAAAACAATCTGACGAAAGAAAACTAATAGCCGAAATAAACTTATCACCGCCGCCGCATCGCGTGGGTATCCTACTAGTATATATATATATATATCTTAGATTTTCAATAATTATTCACGAATTGAAACAATTGTGTGTATTTCAGTTTTTATGTATTTATATGTATCTAATTTTGTTATATATTTAAATCAAATTATGATTTTAAGTTATGATTTTGACATATAATTTTTCTAAAAATATTTCTATATGAGTTGCCGAATCCGTATACTCCTGAGTAGGGATGAGATTTAGAACCGGAAACCTGGACCGGAACCGGAATCGGACCGAAACCGGAACCGTTAGAACCGGAATATATAAAACCGGTTCCGGTTCCGGGTTTAAAAATTGGCTTTATCCGGGTTCCGGGTAATCCGGGTTTGGGTCCATCGGGTCCGGGTAAAACGGGTCTAAAAACCGGAACCGGTGTTTGGAACCGGAACCACTTTTAGGGCCGGAACCGGTTTTTGTGAAACGTTTAAAAGATGCATATCTCATTCGTTTCAACTCCGATTGACATGCAGTTTTTTCCAACATGTAGTTTAGAGTTTGTACATGTTTTTAGACTATAAATTTGCCATTTTTAGTTTAATATTCATTGACTTACAGTCCCCCAAAGTCGAGATATCAAAGCTGGAAGTTTTTAGTTTTTTAGTTTTTTTGTATTCGGTGAAAGTTTTAAAACATGCATATCTAATTCGTTTGAAGTCGGATTGACATGTGGTTTTTTGCAACTTGTAGTTTACAGTTTGTACATGAGTTTAGACTTTAATTTTGTCATTTTTGGTTTAACATTCAATGATTTATAGTCCTCCAATTTCGGGATATCAAAACTGAAAATTTTCAACTTTTCAGCAATTTGTTTTTGTACTTTGTATTATGTGAAAATGTTAACACATGCATATCTCATTCGTTTAAAGTCGGATTGACATACGATTTTTTCCAGAGTGTATTTTAGAGTTTGTACATGATTTTAGACTATAATTTTGTTAATTTTAGTTTCTTATTCAATGAGTTACAGTCCCCCAAAGTCGGGATATCAACATGAAAATTTTCAAAGTTTAATCCGCTAAGTAGTAAGTAATTACCGAACAATTAAGTACCGAATAGCGAGTTCTACAAATTTGCATGCATCTAATACTTATACTACAAAACATGCTAATTACCCATGGAAATTTACCTAGAGAATAACTTTGGAAAACCAACAAAATAAAGATCCTGGTTTTGAAACAGATTTAATATAGAAAAATATCAATTCATAATTCATTAGAAATTACACTATGGTTTTTGTAAGATTTGAGGTTTGTAGGAAATCGTAAATTATATATATATATATATATATATATATATATATATATATATATATATATATATATATATATATATATATATATATATATATATATATATATATATATATATATATATATTAAAGATGCACAATCTTTGGAAAATTACCAAATCATTTTTAAATATGTCAATTTGTTGGAATTATTAGTTTTTGAACTTTTTTTTTAAAAGAAGTTGTAATCTGATAAATCGAATAGAAAACCTGATATTACATACACCAACACATATTAGTAACCATTAGCCTAAGGTTTGATTCATTTACTTCATCCACTATTTTATAATAATAATAATAATAATAATAATAATAATAATAATAATAATATTATTATTATTATTATTATTATTATTATTATTATTATTATATGTATGCATGCATGCGTATATTTTTGTGTGTTATGTTCCTTATTTCGGTTTGTATGTTTAGCTTTACATTTTACTTTCCATGAGACATTTAAGTGCTATTTGTTTTTTCGAAGTGAAAACAGTTGAAGTTTGCAGACCAAATCTGTAACCATCTGCAGTAGAAAAGATGGATCAAATGGTTACACTCTGTAATTAGAAATTTATTTGTTTTTTAACCTTTGCAAACTGTTGCAATAAATTAAAATTAACTATATGATAGTTAAAAATAAATCTAAATGAAAAATTTATTTAGTTTAATCATATCAAATCAAATATAAAGATTATTGTGATG
Organism: Lactuca saligna; assembly: GCF_052625555.1. Taxonomy (NCBI): domain Eukaryota; kingdom Viridiplantae; phylum Streptophyta; class Magnoliopsida; order Asterales; family Asteraceae; genus Lactuca; species Lactuca saligna. The sequence goes on along the minus strand of NC_136419.1, from coordinate 14,188,808 downwards.
ATATGATTTTTAAAGAGGTTTATATAAAAGAATTAAACATAATATTTACTAAATTACAATAAATAAAATTATTAATTTAGCTAAAAACATGTTTATTTTTGTTAAAATTTGAAGACAATGATTTATTTTCCGGTTAACTTCAATAAATGTAATTTTAATGATTAAGTTTATAATTTATTATTATTTAATTTTAAACAATATAACATAAAAAATATTTACATGAAATTTACCAAAGTATTTTGAAATTATTTGAAATTATGTAAAATATACTCCAATTGCTTATAATATTATTCAAATATTATTAAAATAATAAACATATTTTTGAAAAAAAAAATAATAAACAAATCTAAGTTGAATAATATAACTTAAAGTAAATGAGAAGTTGTTTGAAGATGATGGTCCGGTGCTGGCTACGCAACATGTGCAATAATTTTTAAGTTAAAAGTCTTCCAAAAAAATAGGTGTTGGGCTACGCAACATGTGCAATAATTTTTAAGTTAAAAGTGTTCTAAAAAATAAAGAGTTGTAAAAAGTCAAATGATGCATGTGTACTATGCATCAAAGCAAGAAATTGGTTTTTCTGAAGAAAAAAAAAAAAAAAAGAAGAAGAAAATCTTATATGATGATGTGATGAATTAGAGGAGATCGAGCCTCACCTGCATTAACTTCAAGCATGTCTTGAAGTGTCAATTCATAGATCTAATGGGGGATGTTAGAATTGCATATGTGGATGACTTTGGAAAGGCCGAACATTTCAACGAGAAAAATCGTAATATCATATCCCATTGATGCGTTATTTACAATGTCATTGGATCCATGATGTGTTGTGACAACAATTGGGTAACGTAAGTGAGTTGATTTCGACAAAATTATTCCTAATTTAGTAAGGATTATAGATTTTTTTTTTTTTTAAATCTCCCCTAAGCATTGTTATTATTAACAACGAATTTTTGGTGATGGGTTTTGGTCATGGTTGTTGCATTTCTCTCTCATAGTCGGCATTTTATGATGTTCGGCTAAAGAGTCGAACATAAACTGCAAACCTTTAAGTAAAAAAAACTTTGAGGTTAAACTAAGTTTATCATGAGTTTGATCGGCCGTTAGCCTGAATAGACAAAAAATAAATAAATAAATAAATATGGATTCATTTCATTGCAATCAAGGAATGTTCACTATCATTTTGCCCATTCAAAATACTTCATAGCATATATATAATGAAAGTTTTGGCATTTCAGTGCAAGACAAATTAGCCTATACTAATTAACCATAAAAAAATTAAAGCTTTTTATAATTAATATTTAGTTCAACTCCAATTGAGTACCAAATTCGTGTGTGAACCATTCCAATCGCACTTCATTTTCATCACCAAAATGGAGTTATTAATTAAATAGCAACCCACTAACTTGGTTAATATTTAATTTTACTCCACAAAAATCAAACTTAATTCAATACATCAATTGATTAATATTTATCAACAAATATAAATTAATCAATATATGATTATAAAAATTTAATCGAGAGTTTTACAATGAATACAATATTGAATATTATATTTAAAATAATTATACGTTTAGTATTTATCAATTTTGGTTTAACAATGCCGTTCAATTTTTCTTTTTTCAAATTTACATACATTTCAAAATTTAAAATATAACTAATTATGTATTATAATTGTTATGTTTCACTAAAATAGTATTATACTAAGAAAGTAAGGTATTTTTAACAATAAATTACTAAATTTATAGGTTTTTTTTTAATGTGTAGTTGGTGAAGAAAAAAAAAAGTTTGAAGAGCTGAAAAAGTACTAATTTATTTTGGTACTAAGATTAGAATTGTCCATAAGCCTACAGGCTACAGGGAATGGGTGTGCTAAGCCCACTCATCAAATTTGTTAGCACACCATGCACTGTTTCATCATCAAGAAGAGAGAAGGGAAAAATGATGATGGTAGCTGTGAATTTGTGATTAATCATTTTTCATTTGATTTTTTTTTATTTATTTTTATTCCAAAATCCAAAGTGTATATATGTTTTATGATAAAAGCTTAGGTGACAGATAAAAATCTGATGACAATATGTTTAATATGTTATGACTCGTTATAGCTTAAGGTATTAGTTCAAGAATTAAGTTTGCAGTATAGATAAGTGAACATAAAAAAACAAGCGACAAATTATTTTATCTTATTGTAAGTGAACATAAAAAAACAAGCAACAAATTATTTTATTTTATTGTAAGTGAACATAAAAAAACAAGCAGCAAATTATTTTATTTTATTGTATTTATTGTTGAAATCTCATCAATTAAAATCTTGCAATCAACATACTTTTTTACATTCTGAAATTGATTTAAAACACATACTACATTGATCTTTATTATTGTTATTTTTATCACAACAATATGAAGGTGTGCATCCTTGACGTGATAAACAATTAGTCACTTCTTGTATTGTCTCTTTGATCCAACATCTACCATCTGTACACAAAAGAGGTTAATATTCATATACAACATGACTTTAGATTTGGATTTATTTTTTGTACACCTTCAGATTAACCTTTGAATCTGAGAATTTTCAATGTAAAAAATGTTTTATTCCCGTAATAGTTCGTATCAGCTCAAGAAATTACTCATATAATATATAATTTCATGATAAATCTTACCTTTTACATAAAGTAAATTGCCGAAAATCATAACCAACTACATAAATTTTTTTACTAAGCACCATGTTATACGATACATATAGTGTAAAACTTAAGCAAATAATACTAAAAGCGGTTCAACAAATTACCTGTAGCCATACAAATCAGAAGAAAAACAAGAAAGTGACGACGAATAAGCATAGGAAAGTTCTTCGTGTCAAATTATTTCAGCCAATAAATATATAATTGATCAACACATGAACTAAAATTTATAACGAACATTAAAAGAAAAAAAATCGAAAGCTACATGAGCTTTGCATGAATAAGTTTGAAATGATACATGCCGGTTACATGATTTGGGTGTATATATATATATATATATATATATATATATATATATATATATATATATATATATATATATATATATATATATATATATATATATATATATATATATATATATATATATATATATATATATATATATATATATATATATATATATATATATATATATATATATATATATATGGGAAAATAGAATATACATTACAGCCCCACCTAAGCTTAGGTACTAAACCTCTTGAAAATATATTGTTTTCCTATATAAAGATTACGGTTAATGGATTCACGGTTATATAAATTCAAGATCGACACAATAGGGTTTAGGGTTTAGGGTTTAGGGTTTAAGTTTAGGGTTTAGGGTTAGGGTTTAGGGTTTAAGGTTTATGGATTAGATTTTGGGTTTAGGGTTTAGGGTTTAGGGTTTAAGTTTAGGGTTTAGTAGTGTTCACTTGGGTGAAGTAATAAACGATAATTACAGCCCCACCTAAGCTTAGGTACAAAACCTCTTGAAAATACATTATTTTACTATATAAAGATTACGGTTAATGGATTCACGATTAATACTTCAAGATGTATATTCTAGATCGACATAATATGGTTTAGGGTTTAGAGTTTAGGGTTTAGGGTTTAGGTTTATGTTTAGGGTTTAGGATTTAGGGTTTTAGGTTTAGGGTTTAGTGTTTAGATTTAGGGTTTAGGGTTTAGCTTTAGTGTTTAGGGTTTAAATTTAGGGTTTAGGTTTAGGTTTAGGGTTTAGCAATGTTCACTTGGATGAAGTAATAAATGATAATTGAGGAAAGAAAACGGAGATGAAAAAACGATAATGAAAGAAAGAAATATTATGGAGAATGATATATTTACCAAGTGAAACCAAACCGGGTATATTTAGCATGTTAAAACGATATATTTTAGAGGTTTAGTACCTAAGCTTAGGTGGAGTTGTAATGTATATTCCCTATCCCCATATATATATATATATATATATATATATATATATATATATATATATATATATATATATATATATATATAGAGAGAGAGAGAGAGAGAGAGAGAGATAGGTTCAAATGTTTTTAGCAACTATTGTGTGCATAAATGCACCAATAGGAATTTAGGAATAATTAAATAATTAAAAATTGTAATAAGGGTAATTATGTAACTTTAGCATGCTAATTAAAATAAAACCCCTTAATTCATGGAAATTACCATAAAAATTTGTTTGACCAACTATTTAACCCTAGCCTTCTATATCATACGTATTCTGCCTCCTCTAATTTTCTTATGGAAGAATGAAGATGTTTCCCCATTCCATCGATTAAGAAGATGTTTCCCCTTCCCTGTCGGACCGTCACAGCCAACAACACCGATTATTTTTTTCTCTCCTGCTACATGTTACGGCATCAACACTCTTGGTTTCCTTCTCCTTCAATCGGTCAACACTCTTGGTTTCCTTCTCCTTCAATCAGTTGTTTTCTTAACCTAAATCTATAGGAGTGAAATCTTGTTTTGACGTAAGTTTCTCTCTTTTTTCTTTTAATATGGGTTTCCATTACTATATTTTTTCCGTTTTCTTACCGGTTATCTCCACATATTTTTTCTTCGTTTTTGATTTTTGGAGTTATAATGATTATAAACTATGTAGATTATAATATTAATTTTTGTGCTTTGTTTCTTTAAATGCGAATGCTTTGAAGTTTAATAGATTGTTTTAATATAACTCAATACTCTTCTTGACAAGATTTTTGCTAATAAGAATTGTATCTGCCAAAACAACATTAAAAGGAACATGTATATTCTAGAGCTCTCTATTATTCTTTGCAAAGAGTAATTGTTTTATTTTCTTTAAATGGGGTACTTGTCCTATTTTTATTTGTAAAATTTAGGTTTGATGATTCAACGTATTTATTGGAAAAAATGGAGGAGCAATGAGTAATACATAATTTACAATCTTTAGTTTCATATAATTGATTTTGATTTTGTGGAATTACTTATTCTTCTTGTTGCAACAGTATCTAAAGGTTCTGTCCTCTATATGTTCGATAAAATGTCTATAAGAACCCATCTTTTTTCATTACAGTTTTAGGATTACATTCTATTAGAACAAATTAAAATTCTTTAATGTGAACTACATCCCGTTAGAGTTTATAATTTTTATTCTCATAGAATGTACTAAATTTTTAATATTTGAAAGTTGATTATATTTTCTTTGTGAATTTATTCTTTTAGAATATACTAAAAGTTTTAATATTTTAAAGTTGATTATGTTTTCTTTGTAGATATTGAAGGGTCTCATTGATGTGGAAAAAAAAGAAAACATGGAGAACGAGCGTATTCTAGCAGAATGTGTTCTGCCAGAATGTATAAAGTGTTTCTTAACAATATTTTAGTTAATTGAGTAATACTTAAAGGTTTGCGAACTTTAGCTTTTAAATGGTTTCAAACTTTATAAATTTTTATTTTAACCTACTGTAATATAACTTGTTTGCTTTACCTAATGAATATTAACCTGAAAATTCTTTCAGAATGCGAGCAATATTCTTTTAGAATAAAAAGGGTTTTAGTTTGAAGAAGGCTACTATTCTTTCAAAATGAATAAGGGAAATATTCTTCACATGTAATCCTGCAAATTGATCAGAACTAGACAACCAAAAAAGGCAGGGAAGCTTTAATTTTATTCTTTTACAATGATTGTTCTCTAAGAATGAACTCGAATTTTATTCTTTATTTTTTTCATATCAGAACACAAACACAAGTGTATCACTACAAATTACTTGGCAATGAATTTCTAATAGAAATGGCTTGAAGAATGACTTGAAGACCTGATGGGAAAGATTTGAAGAATGAATTAAATAATGGTCACACTCATTGTTTAAGAATGTTGTTATTTTTTTAAGAACTATACTTGTTATTCTTTCAGAAGGTTTGTTATTATTTAATGTATCACAATCATACAATTTAATTATTTGGTATATATTATTAGTTCAAGAATTGATTTTGTGTATTCTTTCATAATATATTTACTAGTTTATGGTTGACACTCTGTCCTTCTGACAGAATAAAATCAAAAAATATATTTACTACTTTATGGTTAAAATTCTATCATTCTGACAGAATAAAATCAGATTTTTAATTTTAAATTAATTTAAAATATTCAGATTTTGAAAAGCAAAGGAATTAATTATCCCTAAAAATCCGAAATTTTCCTTTTATAATATAGGTTAATTGACTAAAATGCCCTTATGCTCAAATTTGTGTGATTATATGGTACATGTTATCCTATTCTACTATCATAGACCCTTAGATCATGATTTTTGATTATATTTCATCCAATGGTCCAGATCTATGCATTCTAGCACACAATAGTTACTAGAAACAAAATAACCTAACCCTATATATATATATATATATATATATATATATATATATATATATATATATATATATATATATATACACACACACACGGACTGAATTATAACGAGGATCAAAAGATTTGCAAGAACTTAAGATTTTGTAATCCGCTCATCATTTTTCAAATCACAGAAACCACCACTATCAATCAAATGCAATGTCTAAGCCATATCTAGACTTTAAAAATTGATAATTTTTTTATGAAAAATGTTCTAATGAATATGCATGACTATTAACGGAAAACACAGATATGCATGCATGCATCAACATTCATATGGGATGCGGATGTATCAACAATGCATACATACGAACATTTATTTTTAAAAAATCATAAAATCTTTTTTGCGTTACCTATATATAGATTAGATTAATGGTTTTGATTTTGAAAAATGATGAACATAATTCAAAGTTCTCATAAATCTTTTGGTTCACAAAATAATTTCATCTCTCTCTCTATCTCTCTATCTCTCTCTCTCTCTCTCTATATATATATATATATATATATATATATATATATATATATATATATAAACACACATACGCACACACACACACATATATATATATATATACACACACACACACAGAGGGAGAGAGAGAGAGAGATCTATGTTCAATTGAGAAAACAATAAATGTTGAGAATGATTGAATCATTTTTCAACCAATCAATAATTTTTATCGCAAAATACTCCAACGTACTGTAGGATAGAGGATGGATAATATTCATATATGAATATAAATATAACTACATTAATATATGAATCCACCAGATCTTTTTTGCCACCGACCACCACTCCCACCTCCACCACTAACCACCGTTGTGATAGTTTATATGAATAATCACTTGTTCATAAACTTCTATATATATATATATATATATATATATATATATATATATATATATATATATATAGGTTCACGTGAGACAACCTAATTTTGTGAGACCGTGATATGCAATCATAGCCACTCATTTTTATATAAAAAAATAAACATTTTTAAAATGCAAAATAATTAAAAATTTTCGAAAGAACAGATTCAACTATTATTTTCGTCATTTATATTTTCCCAAAAAAAAATTAAAAAATATACCAAAAAAATAAAGGAGAAGGTTTGTGTGTTCTTGAAGCCTAGAAGAAGAAGAAGGAGGTTGAAGGTTCAAGGAGAAGGTTATAGATATAGGGATGTCGTTTCATTCTCATCACTTTCTGGTAATCAAGATCCTAACTTGCCTTGTAGTTCCTTAGATATCTTTATGGTCACTTTTATGGGGTTCTTGTCCAAGAAGTATGATTTATGAGTCATGGATGTCCCAAGATTGATTATACTTTCAAATCTAGAGGCATTAAGGGTTGTAAAGGCATAAAGGTGCAAACCTTATGTCGTTGGAGTCCCATGCAAACCCTCAGGATGTTGTTATGGCCTTTTAAGCCCCAAAAGGCCATGCATGGAAGAAAAGGCAGAGACTTTACGAGAGCAAACGATGTCTAAGGCCTGGATCTATATTAGTACACCTTAGTTTGGAATACTATGGTTTTTGGATAAGAATTTATGTCTTAAGGAGTTAGGGTTTGAGCTTAACCCTTGTAGGAAAGGTATTAACGGGTAAAGTTGGAAACTTTACTCCTTTAGTAGTGTTTCCAGAGTGTATAAGGAGTTTGGAGGGCTTAATCTGTTAAGATGGCCCAAACAGACAGACAGACTCGACGAGTCCAGAGAGGGACTCGACGAGTTGAGTCGAATTGTCCCGATTTGGTGCAGAGCAGAACTCGATGAGTCTAAAGAGGGACTCGACGAGTTGACTCGTTTTACCACGTCTATGAGTAGCGAAGGAACTCGGCGAGTTAAGTCAACTTGGGGTGTTGACTTTGACTTTGACCAAGCGTTGACATTGACTTTAACTTGGGGTAAAATGGTTATTTTATCCTAAGAAGGATTATCAGTTCTTGGGTAAGTATTATGTTGGTAATGATAGCTCGGGGAGTCGAGTGATCGGTAATCCGGGGATCTGCCAGCTAGCAACGAGAGGTTTATTTGAGGGATTCTGCAGTCAGCGTGTGAGGTGAGTTTTTTTCCAGTAGGAACGGGTCGAAGGCACCAATGTCGGCCCGTTTATGTATGATAGTGTATATTGGATTTAGATCCGATGTCGGGGTTATCCCAATGTAGTTTATATGTTCCGGATTTCGGTTCGATGTCGGGCGAGGCCCGAGGAAGGTTTATATGTATGTTACCAAACCACGGTTTGATGTCGGGTGGTACACGAGGAAGGAATGCATGTTTAGTTATACTTTATATCTTTGTGATACTTGTATGTGCCTGGTAGGGAGATGAGTGTGGGCGGGGCCCCGTATCTCATCACTAGATAAGTGTGCATGGGGTTCCATATCTCATTAGTAGCAGAGTAGGGTGGGGCCCAAGATAGACGGGGACTTGAGACTATCAAACAATTTATGTTATGGATATGTAATGTTGACGTTTTTCAAAATAACTTGTATTCTCAGGTAACATGTAAGCTGAGGAGTAATACCAAGTATGTCAGGGTATTATGCTTTTGGAAAACTATCAAACAATTTATTTTATGGATATGTAATGTTTAAACAATGTACTTGATGTAAACAATGTCAGTTGTAATGTATTGTTGCACGGTGATGTTTATGTTATGATTCATGTATATTCATTGTGATGATATTCAATTTTAGCCACGCGAGCCATCAGACGTTTCCGCCGTCTGGTTCAGGGGTGTGACATGGTTTCCTTAAATCGTAGTTAATTCTATGACTAATATACCCTTCCATGTTATTATGGATGATTAGTTATTATTTTAAATTTTCAATTAATTTGAATCCCAAAAACTAAAAACTGACTATAATTATTTCTCACTATTTTCATAATAGTTGCAATTTTTATTTGAACCAAACTATATATATATATATATATATATATATATATATATATATATATATATATATATATATATATATATATATATATATATATATATAAGGAGTGGTTCAAATGAGAACTATAAAAGATTAAAAATCTTAAGAACCTCTATTTCATAAGTAAATTTGTGCTTGTGATATATCAGATTTGTTTATCTCTATACTATGTTTTATTCACGTTTTATTATATTTGAATCCTGACTTTTTTTATATATGGTTGAAACCATGATTTATTTATTTATGATTATATGTGTTTTTAGATTCTTTTTATATATATATATCATAATTATGCTTTATTCATTTAGGATTGCAAATGTATTGGACTTATTTATCTTTTTATTGTATTGTATTTATTTTATGATTATATCTATTTTATCTGCATTTCAAATATGAAAAATCAAGGATGGTTTTTCACTTGTCTAAAATTGTGATATGTATTCAAGGCAAGTGAATTCGAAATAGTTATGACCCTTACAAAATGTTGCTTGCGAATTTTTGCTGTCAAAAAATAGAACAAGATAATTTCAGAGCATCATATTTCATGTGAAAAGATTCATCACTAGAAAAAAGAAACCCATGTGGCACCGAGAAAAGAAACAAATATGTATTTATGAGTAGAATTAAATTTAGTTTTATTCGTTTAAGAATAAAAATTGATGAATATTAGATGTATGTATTTTTGAATTAAAGTAATGTGACTTTACTCATTTATGAATACTACTAGATTAACATATTTCTATTGATTGTTGTTAGATAGATATGTTATATATTAAATCAATTTTTTTGTTTATTTTCTAATCATTCATTATTAATATGGTATCATATAAATTCTGGAAATTCTGTGAAAAAAGTTTTTTTTAAATGAACACCTTTATTCACTATGAATGTGTACACGTATTCGGATTAAATGATGAACTCATCAATATTTTTTGATAGATTGGTAATAAAAAAACGTCTTTTAATCAGGGTAAATTTTTTTTTTCTAAATAATATTATTGATTAAAAATAGATTAAATACATTTATAGTATTTAGGTAAAAAATAATTAATTAGATAACATCTCATGATTTTAGGAGTTATTAATTATCCATATTTAATTACATCGTAAAATTCCTTTTTTACCCTTATGAAATTATTGGTCTAAAACTATTCTCGCGTTCTCAACCTTTTAAGTGTTCTCATTTAATCATTTCCATATATATATATATATATATATATATATATATATATATATATATATATATATATATATATATATATATATATATATATATATATATATATATATATAACCAAATTTTTTTTTAGGGAAAATGACACAAATACCCTACGAAATTTTTAGGCTTTACCCGTATAGTCCCTAAAGTTTTTTTCGGATTTTATGGGTCCTTATACTAGGATATAACATGCTATTTTAGTCCTTGTCAACCTGTTATAGCCGGTTCAGTGACATTTTAGACTAAAAAAACTCATATTGTACCCGATAAAGCCAAAAAAATAAGTTTGGGGATCAATAGAAATTGAGTGTGAATCGGCTTTAGAAGAAAAGAAGAATTTTTTTTTTTTACAAATTGATCCCCGAACTTATTTTTTTGGTTTTATAGGGGCATAATGTGAGTTTTTTTTTTTTTTTTTTTTTTTTTTTTTTTTTTTTTGTTTAAAAGGTCACTGAACCGGCTATTACAGGTTGACATAGATTAAAAGAGCAGTTAATATCCTAGTTTAAGGACCTATAAAACCCGGAAAAAAACATTAGAGACTTAACATGTAAACCTTAGAAAATTCGTAGGACATTTGTGTCATTTTCCCAATTTTTATCCTTATTGATTTTTCACACTAATTCTACATCTTTATTAAGTAACTCGTCTAAGAAAAATACAAAAAAGAATATTATGTAGGTGTATATGCATATTTTTTTTTTTTTTTTTGAAAATGTGCATATAACACAAGAACATACGAATATACACCAAATATATGATTTTTTTTTTTTTTTTTCCAAAACATGTTCTTTATTTAAGTTTTTTAATTGCACCGGGGAAAATTTTCGCAGAAATCAAAAAAGTAAATACACCAAGCCACCACTGATATGGGTAGCTTCATGTGTATATGTGCAATTTTTTTTTCAATATTACAAAAAAATAGTATAAATATTTTGTTTTACTTTAAAAAACAATTGTTGAAAATAAAATACATATTTAGTGTATATGCATAGTTTTTTAGTGCATATGCACATTTTCAAAAAAGTGCATAAAAATTTGTGTGTGTTAGTTTTTTTTTTTTTTTTTTTTTTTTTTTTTTTTTTTTAAATTTTTTTATTTGATTTTTTTTTTTTTCAAAATTGCTTTTACATTTCTTTTACATAAGTGAGGTCATACCAATATACACATTAAATTTGATATCAAAATTCAAGATGAATAAAAAGTTGTTCTATTCACTATTTCGAATTATTTCTCCATGGGACCCTTTAGGGCCTAAAACAAAAGATAAGGCTCTTTTGAAATGAGCTGGATATTAATATTTATTTGCATTAAATTTATAACATTTAGATATAAAAATAACATGGAATTTGAAATAGTTATAAAATGAAGTCCTTCCTAATAAATAAAGAATATGTTGCCACATGTCCTTTTTTTTTATTTGGACACATATCATTTTCTAGAATTTTTAAATTTTTTATTTTTCACTTATCATTTTATTGTATTTTTTATTTTATTAAATTAAAATTTTAAATTTAATATGTAAGGTAATATATATGTAAGATATTTATTAGAAAGAGTTTATATATGTAATATATTCAATAAATTAAAACATTATTAATTTTAAAAATTAAATCTTTTTCTCATTTTTCTTATAAATTCAAACTTTTCAAATTGTTAAAATTTCATATTTAATTTTTCATTTAAATAAACCAATGTAATATATGAGTATAACACCTTGTTTTAATAATAATTTATGAAAAGCTGATATAACATACAACATGGTATGACAAATATACTTGATGTTTGTTAACTTATTATCGGTTATTTATTTGCATCAAATTTATAATATTTTGATATAAAAATGGTGTCATAGGATTTGAAATAGTTATAAAATGAAGTTTTAACAATAATTTATGAAAAGTTGATATAACATATAACATGATATGACAAATACATCCAATGTTTGTTAACTTATTATCACTTATTTATTTGCATCAAATCTATAATATTTTGATATAAAAATGGTGTCATTGAATTTGAAATAGTTATAAAATGAAGTTTTAACAATAATTTATGAAAAGTTGATACAACATATAACATGATATGACAAATACACTCGATGTTTGTTAACTTATTATCGGTTATTTATTTACATCAAATCTATAATATTTTGATATAAAAATGGTGTCATTGAATTTGAAATAGTTATAAAATGAAGTTTTAACAAAAGTTTATGAAAAGTTGATATAACATATAACATGATATGATAAATATACTCGATGTTTGTTAACTTATTATCGGTTATTTATTTGCATCAAATTTATAACATTTTGATATAAAAATGGTGTCATTGAATTTGAAATAGTTATAAAATGAAGTTTTAACAAAAGTTTATGAAAAGTTGATATAACATATAACATGATATGATAAATATACTCGATGTTTGTTAACTTATTATCAGTTATTTATTTGCATCAAATTTATAACATTTTGATATAAAAATGGTGTCATAGAATTTGAAATAGTTAAAGAATGAACTTTTAACAATAATTTATGAATAGTTATATAAGATATGATAAATATACTCGATGTTTTTTAACTTATTATCGATTTTTTTTAAAGTTTGTCACTCCATAAATGGTTATATTCATATGGTTACCATTTAGCAAAGATCATTAATAAAATGAACATGTATGACACAAATAAATAAGTAAATTACGTAAATTCCCTCGGACTTATGCTCGTATAGAAACCAATAGAGCCCATTTTACTAAAAAGAACCCAAAATAATAAGCCCTCTTTAAAGTTGTAAACCCATTAAGCAAGTTGTTGAATGTTGATAGAGAGAAAATAATGGATGCAAATGCAATGCAATGCAAGTGCAATGAGTTGGTGGTGGGGAACAACAGTGTGGTGGAGGTGGAGGAGTTGGTATAGTGCACTAGTGGGGGGTGCACACCACATACACCCGCGCATTCTAGCATCACCATCCCCCTATCGTCATCCACATCATCACCGTCCACCCACCCCACCCGGTGGTCCTTTTCTTTTACCACCTAACCCTCTTACTTTCCCTTCTTTCAAACCACCGCGTAATTCCTCCGCTTCTTCCACCCCACCATAATTACATCACGCCACTCATCTGACGATCTTTCTATCATTGTCCTTCCTTTGGATCTTGATGTCCGCCACTGCTACCGCCGTTTCCGCAGCCGAGAAGCCTGTCCGGAGATTTCCACCACCGTGTTGGACCCAAGATGAAGCACTAGCACTGATCCAAGCCTACCGGGAGAGATGGTACGCCCTCCGCCGTGGGTACCTTCGCACCGCGGACTGGGATGCGGTGGCGGAAGAGGTAGGCCGGATATGTCCTGGCGCCGTACCACCCAAAACATCCGCCCAGTGCCGCCACAAGATGGAGAAACTCCGACAGCGTTACCGTGCAGAGAAACAACGAGCGCTGTCGTTCCCTGGTGGCCAGTTTCTCTCAACCTGGTTCTACTTCGAAGCTATGGATTCAATGGAGAAAAACGGTAGCGGATCTAATGCCGATGAAGAAACACAATCCGGTAATGATCTCAATTCTTCCGGTATGAAAAATGTTAATTCGAAAAATAATCATCAATCCAACGCAATTACTGTTTCGAATTATGGGGGTTTGCATCCTGGGCGTGGGATTCGCTTCAAACCAGTTGCAGCTGATAGCAATTTGGTAACTATAGCAAGCAGGTCAAATAATTTTAGGGTTTCACATAACTATGCTGCACAAGAGGAAGATAATGATAACCATGATGAAGTTGAAGACGAATATTTTATTGAACCTCCAATCGGTAAGAATTCAGGAAAAACCCACAAACCATCCTCTCAAAATTATGCAACAAGGTTCCAGTCTGATCATCATAACAACAATGGAGTTCATGTACACCCATCAAATTTCCAAGTTACAGAACATTCAGGTATTAGACCAAGAAAATTTAGCAAGACTGCTTCAAACTCGAATCCTAGCTACTGGAATGAAAACGGGGAAGAAGACGACGATAATGATGATGGAGAAGATGAAGTTTGGGTAAAGATGGGAAAAGACAGGAGTTCAGCATCCATTGAGTTTAGAGATAGTAAGTATGCTGACAGGAACAGGAACATGAACTCAAGCCACCACTATTTGAATGGTGAAGATGATTTTTCAAGAGAAAAAAGAGGGGTGAAAAGAGACAATGACAACTCCTTAGGAGAGATTGTGTCATCGATTAAGGTTTTAGCTGATGGGTTTGTGAAGATGGAGAAGATGAAGATGGATATGGTTCATGAGATTGAGAAAACACGAATGGAAGCCGAGATGAAACGCAATGAGCTGCTTATCGAGTCACAAAAACAAATCGTTGAGGCTTTCGTTAAAGGTTTAGCAGATAAGAGAAAGCAACAACAATGAAAGCAACAAGTTTAAGGTCTGGTTTAATTAGATGTTATATTTATTTTCTTTATATATATATATATATATATATAGAGAGAGAGAGAGAGAGAGAGAGGGAGATTATTGGTGGTGTAATTTAATCGTTACCCATGTCCATGATCATATAACTGAGAGAGATTATGCTTCAAAATTTCATAATTAGTGCAATAATAATGTGAATAAATGAATGGGCTTATTTGTTGATGTAGTGCATTTATAGTTGATGATAAATAATGTAAATGTAATTGACTAATCACATTGATAGAAACAAAAACAGCGAACAACGGCAGGATCGCCTTTTTCTGAATAGCAATGCCCTGTAGCGTCGGTGAGAAAATGAGCTGCCTTACACACCAAGTTGCAAGCATCGCAGATGGATACTTGACGTTCTTCTATGCACTCTACTGCCATAACCCTCATCATCATCGTCTCATTACCTGTTTAACTCTCAAAAATTAATTCTTCAACTAAAAAAATGAAATGTAAATCATATTATATTAATACAGGATCATATATGAGAAATGAAATATTTGTTAGAAACAAGGCTAACCGTTTTGTAACTGCTTGAAGGCTTATGTTTTGTAACCAAGATACGATTACGAAAACTATTTTTTTCTCTCTGCATAAAATTGTCTTAAAGAACACAAAACATAATCAAGGTATTATGTGTCTGTTAATCAGATTAGTGCTGTAATCTGGTTCGATTTCTTGGATTGACCCGTAAGTCTGCATTCATATAACCCCATGAATAAGGGTTGAATTACGATTTAAGAAAGTGTTGTAATCGCGAACCAAGAAATTATTCAAGTTATTGTTTTTCGAAATCTCTAAGTTCTAAATTGTAGCTTATAAAGTTGTTTATAATCTAGTTTTTTAATGAGTTAGTTTGAGACAACTTATTGATAAATTTATATATAAGCTAAAAACCATTTTTTTCAACCACCGCCAAACATAAACTTACATTGTGGGTTGCATATGGTTGCAAAAACGGCTAGCTTTGTAACATTCATGGGTGTCTAATGAATTTGAGTGGGTATTAAATAAATAAGGGTAATTCTTATACGTATTCATCCAAATTGCTTCCCCTTTGTGAGTGGATTGGTGTATACCTCCATAATTTGACAATTTATGTAAAGGATATAATTGACAATGAACTTTGAAAAAGTTAAAAGAATAATTTACCTGTAGCTATTAAAATGAGGAAAAGAAAGAGATAGAGCATCGAAATGTTCTCCATAACGAATCTTCTATATAGATAGATAAAAAAAAAAAAAAAAAAAACTATGATTTATATGTAATGTTAAAATGATAAGTTCCACGAAATTGGCATGTATGTATTTGAAACCGTACACGGGTGGTTTAGTGAAATGTGAAATAGTGAATCATACCTTACATTTTGTTTGGTTCCAATTTTTTCTTCACCACTTACCCTTATATATCTATTACAATAGATTTTACAAATTTGGTCTGCTTTTTTCTGTTATTGAACTTGATCTATATTTTTTTTACGTAATATGTTAATATCAGTTTGTAACATCTGATTTTAAAAAAAGAATTATATTGAAAAAATTAAATATAATAAATAATTTAAAATAATCATAATCAATTAATAATAAAAATAGTTTTTATGAAAAAATGTTATGAGATGTTTAGATAATTATGAATTTGATGAAAACGTCAACTTGGAGATAGCTGGGCGTTGACCATTGTTGAACCACAAGACTAGCTAGGACTAAAATGAGTAAAAATACGACGGAGAAGGAATAATCGTGATATTAGGGAAAATGCTAGCAAAGTTATAGTGCAATAGTGGCCTTTGTATATAGTTCTTATAATTAATTGTGTTTGTTTAATTTTTCGTTAGTTTACAAAAAAATATTTTTTTCTTGTAATTTTGGAATTGTTTTTTGGATTTTGAACTTGTTTTAAGAATTACTAAGTAGTTTTTTTTTAGAATTTTTAGTCTAGAATCCGGAATACTGGTTCGGAATCCGCGATGTCGTTACGGAATCAATCAAAAAAATATTTTTTTCTCTATCCGGAATGGTTGTTCCAGACAAAGTGTTTATTTTTGTTAACAAAATTGGTTATTACCATTGTTGTCCAAATCACGATCTTGATCGTACGATCCTAAGTATGAAAAACGAGTCGGATCGTAAATGGATCGTAGTTGGAGTAGGATTACAAGTAGGATCGTAAGAACATAGGTATGATCGTAGGATTGAGATAGGATCGGATCTTACCTTTGATATTTATTTATTTATTTTTTTTGCACATGAACTTTTTTTAATATTTTATGTCTTTTATCCTTTACTAACTTAGCTTTTATCATTTTATGTTGTGACTTACAACTAATATTTTGAAGTTTTTATAACTTTTTGTATGAAAATTTAAATATTTGGAATATTTTTTATGTTTTAAATTTATAAATTAAAATTATGTTTTATTTTGTGGGATCTTAAGATCCTGATTCCGATCTTGCAAACTCAAAAAAAATCCTACGTAGGATCCCGATCTGTACAATCTTAATTATTATATTCAAATAGGTTAGATTTCTTAATATCTAAAAGGGTAAATGACACAAAAAACACTAATTTTACACAGAAATTCGATTTTGACACCGTGTTATTTTTTGTGTCAATTTTGACACTGTGTTTTCCAATTTGTTACAATTCTGACCACTTGACCGTTTAACCAAGTTACATGCTGACGTGACATGATGACGTGTCAGTTTTGATGATGTGGCATGCTGACATTATATGATGACGTGTCAAAATTGAATTTTTTTCTCACAAAAAACACAAAGTTTTTTTTTTTTTTTTTTTTTTTTTTTTTTTTTTTTTTTTTTTTTTTTCCGATTTTGACACTAAGTTTAATTTTTTCTTTCAACTTTGACACTATGTTTTTTTTGTTCCAAATCGAACATCATTTTTTCCAATTTTGTTTAATGTTAACAATTTTCTATTTGAAACCGTATAAATATTTTTTAATACATTTAAACCGTATAAAAATGTTTTTTTTTTCATTTAAAAACCATAGTTTTGTATAAATACACTTTTTTTACACTCAAACCATAGTTTTTATATAAATATATATATTAGTTATATAAAAATTGTATTTTATATTAAATATGCAACTTTAAAATGTATTTGGAGGTTTGGAGGCGTGTAGTCGATCAAAACTCAGATATCAAGTTTGCAACCCATCAAATTTTTACATCTTATTAGAAACTTATGTTTAGTATGATTTTCATGATATAACTAATACTTTGAATGTAAGAAAAAAAAACATTTTGTATTTAAATAAAAATGTGTTTTAAACGAAAAAAATATGTTTATACGGTTTAAAATGTAATAAAAAAATATATTTATACGGTTTCAAATGGAAAATAGACAAAATTGAACAAAATTTGATAGATGATGTTCGATTAGAACAAAAAAAAACATAGTATCAAAATTGAAATAAAAAATTAAACTTAGTGTCAAAATCAAAAAAAATAAAAACTTAGTGTTTTTTGTGAAAAAAAAAAATCAATTTTGACACGTCAGCATATCATGTCAGCATGCCACGTCATCAAAAACTAACACATCATCATGCCACATCAGCATGTAACCTGGTTAACAGGTCAAGTGGTCAGAATTGTAACAAATTAGAAAACACAGTGTCAAAATTGATACAAAAAATAACACGATGTCAAAATCAAATTTCTTTGTAAAAAGAGTATTTTTTGTGCCATTTACCCTATCTAAAATATTTACATAATTATTCTGGTTAAACATTTTAGTCAACACATATTAGTGTACTATTTATTATGAAAAGAAATATCTTATTTATTAAATCACTCTCTATAAAATCAAATAAACAAATATGCAATAAGATTTTATATGGTGATAATGAACACCACCCCTAGCCCCTATGCAGTGCACTACTACAATTAACTTTCTCGTAGACAGTGGGGGCAGCCACCATCAACCTTATCCACCCACAGCCATACCCACCACCATCTTCACTCTAGTTTGTGGTCTTTGTGTGGTGTAAAGTTGAAAAGTCAACGGGTAAAGTATGGCTTTGGTGGTGGGGTGGTTGACTACTAGTGGGGTGGACGTACGTCATACCTACCATCGCCATCCTCCATCGTCATTATCAACACCCACCCACCCACCACCCAATCTCACCCTCTTATTTAATCCAATCCACCTCCCCCCAAATCATCCAAAGATTAATCTTTCCTCCATTCTATAACCACCAATCCTCTCAAGATTCAGATCCAATCCCATGTTCACCATCGTCGTCGTCAAGCCAGTCCGGAAATTCCCTCCGTCGTGTTGGACGCATGACGAGGCGCTTGTTTTAATCGAGGCTTACCGTGAGCGATGGTACGCCCTCCACCGTGCCTTCCTCTGAAACCCTGACTGGGACACGGTGGCTAAGAAGGTAACGACATCATGCCCGGATGTAACCCTGCCGAAGACCTCCGCCCAGTGCCGCGACAAGATGGAGAAGCTCCGACAGTGCCACCGCGCCGAGAAGCAGCGTGCGTCTTCGTTCCTTGGTGGTCGGTTCTTCTAGTCGTGGTTCTACTTTGAAGCCATGGAGGCCATGGAAAATGGACCCAATTCCGAAACTGTTAACAATAATTCGACCAATCTTGAAATCAACAACGCAACCCCTGTGTCGGATCATCAGAGCTTGAATCTGGGTCATGGAACTCGATTTAAACCTTCTTCTGTTCAAAATCTGGTAACATTAGCAACTAGTTCCACCAATTATACTCCTGCTTTCGGCTCCAAGTTTTCAAATCACAATTCCTCATACACGAACAACTGGTCTAATCAAGAAGACGACAACGAAGATGGATATCTTGATGATTCTACAATCAATGAAACCCCGATTCATCTGGGGTACAAAAATCACAAGACTTCTCCGTTCACTGGTGAAATTCATATAAAACCCTCGAATCCTTCTCAATAGGAACCCGCCCACCATAGACCAACATGAAAGTTCAGCAAGGTTGTTCATGAACATGAAGTCGATGAGGATGGCGAAGTGTGGGTTAAAGTGCCTAGAAACACAAATTTGTTTCAGGGGAACCATCAAAATGGAAAGAGTTGGAATCCAAATTCGAATTAGGGAAAAAAGAGAGGGAATGGAGGGATATAGGAGGTGGCTTCTTTGATTAAGCTATTAGGAGATGGGTTCATGAAGATGGAGAAGATGAAGATAGACATGGCTAAGGAGATTGAAAGGATGCGAATGGAGATAGAGATGAAACGAAACCAATTGATATTGGAGTCATAGAAGCAGATTGTGGATGCGTTCTTGAAGGGTTTGATTGATACTAGGAAGCAGCCAAGAACAAAAACAATGGCGGATTAGTAGCTTCTGATAATGTGATTAGTTCTTGTTTTCAGTAATGTGTTTTTAGTTGAGATTACATAGTTTTCCTTAAAAACCTCATTACATGTAAAACTCTTGCACATTATAAATCACTCCTTTTCACATATAATAAAAATCAAAAAGCCTTGTCCAATTGACGTTCCATAGAGGAGATATCCCATGAAAAAGCAAAGTAACATGAATACAATTTATATTCAACAAAAACTAACTTGTTAAAGCAACTGAACAGCAAACCATCGATGTATACGAGCAGAAGTTTTGAGATGTTTTGTGGTTGTAAACAGGTTTGTGTATATCAGAAGTAATTTTGTTTGCTTGCTCATGTAGATTTTGACCCAATCTTTATCGCTTGATCAGAGAAGCAGTGGACCAAGTTGGAGCTGATTTTAGTAGATTAGGGTCAGACTATGGTCAGCATAGGCTAGACTTTGGTCAACTTGCAGCTAGAAAACTACTCTTAACCACTATGTAACGATTTTAAACTAGTTAGGCCATTCTTATCTATTTATTGAATATTATGAGTATATATATAATTTATACTTTAGTTTTTGGCTCTTACAAGAATTTGAGCAATCCTGACATGTATCTCAGTACATTTCTTTTAACTTTTGTGCCTAAAAACTAAAGGGTCTAGTGTAGATTATCCTATTTTGAAATTCATGTAATTCACGCGTATAATAAAATTCTTACTCTTACTAGTCAATCATCCATGAACTCATCAAGTTCTTCATTTTCAATAGACTCGGGACATTTCAGATCAACTCATCGAGTCCCTCCATGAACTCGCCGAGTTCTTCATTTTCAACAGAATCGGGACATTTCAGATCAACTCTTCGAGTCCCTCCATGAACACGTTGAGTTTTTTAGTTTGTTAGTCCCTTCTTAATGCATTAAGTCTGTATTCTTCAGATCTAAACCCCATACTGCAAATCTGAACTGGAAATGCCTCTAAAAGGGTAAAGTTTCCAACTTTACTCATTAACACCCTTCCTAAAGAGAATAAGCTCAAACCCTAACCCACAAAAGCCAAAGTCTTCATCCAAAAACCACCAAAACTTCAAGATAGACCATGGGGTCATAGATTTGGACTCTAGGGATAGAAAGATCACGTAAAGTTCCAGCTTTCTCTACATGCATGGCCATTAGAAGCTCCAAAAGGCCAAAATGATGGTCTAAAGGTTGCATGGGACTTCCATTGCCTTAAAGTTAGCACCTTTTGCCATGAAAACCCCTCAAGACCCTATATCCGAAGTGTTAACCCATTTAGGACGTCCAACTCCCAAGGACCATGATATTTGGGCTAAAACCAAGCAAAATAACCCTAGAAGGAGATCTACTCAACTAAAAGGCAATGTTCAAGCTTTATAACAGAAAAGTTTCGTGGATGAGGCAAGGATTATGGATCTATAAGCTCCATCTCGTGTCTTCAAGCTTTTCCTTCTTCCAATGGCTTCAATATACACCAATTAAGGATTAATAAAATTAAACTAAACAATTAATTTAATCCTAATCCTTACCCTCAAATTTTCGAAAAATAGGGTATAATATTTATTCTAATTTTAATTATTTCTTTTAAGTCAAGTAAAATAATAATTACCAAAGTTTGGAAAGCTCAAAACCCTTGTCATTTTTGAAAACTTGGGGAGGAAGGATAGGGTTTCCAAACCCTAGCCCTAAAATCGAAAGCTTAAGGGGTGGAGGCTAGGGTTCTTAAACCCTAGCCCTTGTCGAAACTTATGGATTCTTAGGGTTTAATTCCAATAAACCCTAATTTGATCTATCCTTCTATTATAGCTATTTAACAAAAAACAAACCAAATGCTCTAATACTACTTATGGGTTTTAGGCATAACAAACAAATTCAAGAACTCTTAAGTGTGCATGCAACCTAAAACAAGATCTAAGTTTTCTCTATTGAACCTATAACTTAGAACACCAAAAAGAAACCCTAAGAACCTTAGCATATTTTCGAAATTACTAAATAAAAGGTTTAGGGTTATATACCTTTCAGTTGTTATAGCAAACAACTAGACATTCCCTTTGAAGATCTCTTGGAAGCTTTGAACCACAAATGTCGTGCCTCTAATGGAATCATACCTAAGCTAGCAAGAAGATGACTTGAAGAAGGATGAGAGGACGGGTAGAATTTTAGGCTATCCTTTGGAATGATATGGTGGTAGAAAATGCAAGGGCTAATGTCCCTTATATAGTGGTACAAGGAAACCCTAGATAACCCTAATTTGAATTAAATAATATTAATTCAAATTTGGTAATTATCTACTTCCCTATTATCCACATGGGATATTTTAGAAACCCTAGAATATCCCCTCCAAAACCGTCCATAGCTATACCAGGAAGGTTTTGGAGCATTTTGTTCAACTATTGAACATTTCACTTTAGACTCTACACTTTTAATTAATTCTTTTAATCCTAAAATTAATTCCAATTCATTCTTTGAATGAAAGGTCTCACACTACAACAGTTGGACTCAAATAAGAGATGTACAATAGGGTTAAACCTAACCTTCTAAAATTATCTCCTCTCTATAATATGTAATTTAGTGTATTCGCTTACTAGTTAGCTGATGTTAATGAATACTCATAAAAGCACAAATCAAGCAACATTCGAGCATTGAGCAATCAGAATCAAGGCATAACCTAAACACGTCATCCTATCACCCATTGATCAGTACTAGCATGTAAGTCTACAAGCTCATACAGTAGGCATATAAAGGCATCTTGCTTTAGCATTCTATCATGCAATCCTGAGCAGATCCTTAGCCCTAATTTAGCATGCGATTTACATATTCTCAATTCAAAGCATAACACAAAAAATTTATGGGTAGTTTGGGAAAACTTACTTGAGCTCGGTCGATTGTATACACCACTGACCTTTCTTTTATTAGAAAAATCCTGTTTATAAAGCATTTATTTTTATGAAAATTTGACCAAACCCGCAATTGGAGTTCAAATATACCAGGTATGCTCGTATCCCTTAAATCAAGGCTCTGATACCTACTTGTAACGTCATCAAACTTCATTTTTTTTCATATTAATTAAAATATCAAATAAAAGTGTTAAGTAAAACCAAAGGGAAATCATAATGTATTCATAATCTTCCAAAACACATCAGAGTCAAATAAGTGAAAAGTCATGGTGTGTATGATGCGATCATCCCGAGCTCTTCCCCTTCGATCCAGAAGTACCTGAAACATAAACTGAAAATCGTATGCATAAATCTTAGTGAGTTTCCCAAAATACCGCATACCATACATGTAACGCCCGGGTTTCAGGGCTAAGCATTTTTGTCAATGTAATAGTCTAGGTCAACTATTGTAACTCTTTTTGAAGTAATAAATATGAAATATTTGAGTATTATGTGAATTATGTGTGTTTATGTGTTTATTATTTAATTATAAATGTATAATTAATAAAGAATAAAAATGAGCGTCAAAATTAAAGTGTGAGATAATCCCGATATCTCTACACAAAGTTGTAGAATATGTCTCAAGGTTTCTGTAGATATAAAGAATGCCGAAATCCGAGCTATAACGAAGAAGTTATGACCCGCCGAAGTTTTACGGCAAAACCGGCACGGCACCGGGAGACGTAAATAGTGAATTTACGATAGAAGACTTTTTAGCCTTAGCAATCTAAACAAAAGTCGTAGAATATGTTAAACTAAGAACATCGATAAAAAGAACGCCCAAATCTGACTTCGTATGAAGAAGTTATGATTTTTCTAAGATTCGGCTTAGCAGTGCACGGCCCGAAACTCGAATTTTAGTTCGAGCGGTTTTTGGCTTATGCGACCTAAATGAGAGTTGAAGATCTCATTCATAGGAACTCAACGGTAAAAAGACAGACGAAAACGGAGTCCGTATGAAGGAGTTATGAACTCTTCGCGGTCATTTAACAGTCTAAACGCCTCCTACTGTTAAATTTGATATCGGTCGAGAATTAGCCGACGGAGTCTAAACGAAAGTTGTAGATCTTGATTTTACCTACGCGTGGATATAAAGAACATCGAAAACGGAGCTTGTATGCGAAAGTTATGATTTTTCTAAGTTTGAGGGCTGATACGCGATAGGGGCGACGTGGCACCACCAGAATTGGACACGTGGCACCACCAGAAGGCCACCACATGGACCAACTCGGCGAGTAGGTCCCCCCTACTCAGCGAGTCCATCAGAATCCTCCCCTATAAATAGAGGTATCGGGTTCCCTCATTTCCTCACCCCTCACCCCTCTTCTTTCTCTCTCTAAACTCTCTCTCTAAGCTCCCTAACCCCCCTAAAAGCCTAGGTAAACCCCCTAGCACCCGAAGGAAGCCCCGAGGCTCCCGGAGTCCCGATAAAAGAGCCTTTCGGCTCGGGAACGCTGCTCCAGCGAAGCCCGGTTTTCGAGAAAAACCCACTGTAAGTGATCTGTACCTATCCTATCTTTAGTTTAGCTTATGTTTTAATATAGGAATGTTATTAGGTCCTTAAAATAATTATTTGGGCTATTATTATGAGTTATATTAAGTGTTACTAACACTTATATAATAATAATAATAGTCATGCAATTAATTTGTCACGGTTATCATTAGATTAAACCCTACTGGTATCGATACTAGGTTTTATCGAAGGAATATCATTTTGAGAGTAGCGAAGCGCTGTCCGAGTGCTGAGTCACCACCTAATCAGGTGAGTGCATAGTTACTTTCAACTTACACATAGATATGAAGTATTTTATATAAATTACGTGCTATGTGTGCATATTATCTGAATACTTGCTATCTATGCTAGATGAACGTTGTTATACATGTTTTCAATGATTTAAACTGTATATGTATTTTATATCTACGAAAATGTTGGGGCAAAACATGGGTAGATGTAATAAGACGATGTGTGATAAAATGATGAGAGGCCTCGATGTTGTTGTTGTTGATCCAGTCATCTAGCGGAGTATAGATGACGACCACGGACTCTTCTAGACAGTCCAGTGGAACACTAGCAGGCTCGTAACCTGTAGGTGTTGTGAACGATGTGTTCACCGGTGTACTCCATCCCCCACATGGTTGCCTATTAGGACATTTATTGTTGAGGAATCCCCTTAGCAGTAGTGTCCGTCCCGATGATGATCCTTAGGCTAGGTCCCTTATGATAGGTGTTTAGGGACGTAAAGTGAGGATAACGGGAACGGGTAATCGGGTTATTGTTGATTGATGAAATTAATAAACTTATTTATTGTGGGTTGAAAACCCTATGTGCTCACCAGGCTCCCAAGCCTGACCCACTCAGTTTTATGTATTACAGGTAGTGGCGCATGAGCATAGGTGTGATGTTTTGGACGAGGGATTACGGATATAGGCCTGTAGATATGAAATAATGTAGTAAGACTTATATTGTACTGTTTATACTTTTGATCTGTACGAACATGACATCCCGAGTCTTTTAATGAAATACATTTCTATGGAAATGCTTTTGATAAATCTTTATCATATTATTGTTTTGGGACAAATTCCGCAACCCTTTTATTAAAAGATAACTCTGATTTTGAAATAAAGTATAAACAAAACCGGTCTTTTCTGGCCGTGATTTTGGGGATGTCACAATACATATATGTCAGCTCAAGGCTGTGTTGGGTCTATTTCACCCCCAATTCTATTTCAACTTATATGTCAGCACAAGGTTGTGCCGGGTCTATTTCACCCTTGGGTCTATTTAACCCCATATACATATAGCAAACATGCACACAATCATACACCACATACAATAAGAGTCACAAAGACTACAAGAACATACAATCCATAGTGTCCTACAAAATAATGAACAAACTTACCTCAGTCTGTTGTCAGTCAACAGATGCTCGAGCTGTTGAACCATAAAATCTCCGCACTAACCAACAAAATAAAACCCCAATTAATAATATGGTCATAAACCATAACCAAGAAACTAGTTCATTGGTCTACCACCCGTGGTAAAAGACCATTTTAACCTTTCCTCACTTGGCCCAATATTTGAGGCCCAAACTCAATGGCACTAAAAGCCTAATAGTGGCCTAATTCCTAAAGGTTACCCAAAGCTTATTATGGGCCCAAATCCAAGAAGCCCCAAAGCCTAACAATGACCAAAAGTCAGAAAGGCTAGTGGCCTAATGTAACATCCTAAAAATACCACCCAAATTTTTTTGTTTGAAAACTTTACTAAACCATAATATTAAATATCAAAAGATAAAAACCATGAATCGTGTATCTCAAAATGTCATAATAAATTTATCAACTCGAAACTAGTGTCAAGATCATATCAAAATATCAGAGTCTAACTCCCAGGCTAAATTGTGGTGTGTGCCATGCAATCATCCTGAGCGGTTCCCTTTGCTAGCTGAAGTACCTGAAACCAAAAACTAAAACTGTAAGCACGAAGCTTAGTGAGCTCCCCCAAACTACCACATACCATACAATAACATATAAGCACATACTGGACCTTACCCACTGCATCGAACCGAAGTCCGGAACTGACTAGGGCCTCGCCCACTACATCAGACCGAAGTCCGGAACTGCATCGGAATGAATTCCGGAACTAACTAGTGCCTTGCCCACTGCATTGGACCGAAGTCCGGAACTGCATCAGACCGAAGTCCGGAACTGCATCGGACTGAAGTCCGTAACTAACTAGGGCCTTGCTCACTACATCGGACCGAAGTCCGGAACTGCATCAGACTGAAGTCCGGAACTAACTAGGGCCTTGCCCACTACATCGGACCGAAGTCCGGAACTGACTGATCATATCATAACATAACCATGGTATATAACACAAACATATATACTACATAGTACTGCATTAGACCATAATCCAGAACACATAACACATAACATGCATGTATCACAAAGACATCAAGCATACTGAATTAGTGCATCTGACTGAAGTCCGGAACTAATGCTAACTAAATGGGCCGACATTGTGGCTGTAAACCTGTTCCTACTGGAAGGAAAACTCAGCTCGCAATGTTGTCTGTTGAAAAGCTGATCGGGAACTATCTGACTGTTGCTCCGGTAACTCCCTAGCTACAATTTCCAAAATACACTTAATCAAACACTGATAACTAATCTTAGGGTAAAATGACTATTTTACCCCCTGTTCAAAGTCAACAACCCGTTGACTTGACTCGCCGAGTTAGGCCGCCAACTCGTCGAGTCCCTATCTTTCCTTCTATTTCCTTACTCGACTCTACTCGCCGAGTTTAGCCACAACTCAACGAGTTCCCCTTCCTTATTGATAGCGTTCCAACCTTCATTCGACTCGCCAAGTTGTATGATCAACTCGTCGAGTTCACCTTCAACATAAGAACACGTCCAGTATGTGGCTCGGCGAGTTGTATGAACAACTCGTCGAGTCTGTTCTTTCGGGTAAGGAGATTGCCTTGGACTCGCCGAGTCAGGGCGTAGACTCGCCGAGTCCCTCTACACTCAGATCCATGACTTAACTCACTCAGTCCTTACTCCACTCTTTAAACAGACTTGTTATTACTGAACCGGGAATCAAGGACTCGCAACCTAACTCGTCGATTCCTTTGCATGCAATTTCTATTCAATCGATTCTAATCAGCTTTGGTGCATCCAATACATGGATCTGGGTTTCTGGGACTATCTGAACACGTAAAGTTGCTGACTTTACGTGTATCTAAGAGGCAATGAAGCAAAAACACTCAAATTTGGCTATTATGGGAGGTTACTTGACAAGAACAAAGCCATGGCT
Organism: Lactuca saligna; assembly: GCF_052625555.1. Taxonomy (NCBI): domain Eukaryota; kingdom Viridiplantae; phylum Streptophyta; class Magnoliopsida; order Asterales; family Asteraceae; genus Lactuca; species Lactuca saligna. The sequence goes on along the minus strand of NC_136419.1, from coordinate 14,160,686 downwards.
GCCAAAAGGTGGCCTTCTTGAGGTCCTGGAACTCAAGAGAGGCTAAAACTTCATCACTAGGGATTTAGGGTTTTTGAGCTCAAAACCATCAATTTGGGGACAAACTAGATCTAGTAGTACAACAATCAAGATAAAAAAGCTTTATTACTAGAAAGGGTGGCGAAAGAGGAGTATAATCTGGATCTACTTCTTCTTCCTTGAGTTCTTCTACCTTCTCCTTCTTCTTCTTGCTCAACAATGCACCAAAATTCCTTCACAAGGGCAAAGATCACTCACACAAACTTCAAGGAGGCTAGGGTTTCGGGAAAAAGTCTGTGAGAGGTGAAGGAGGCTGGTTTTGGGGGCTATAATGATGTTTAAATAGGGTACACACCCTGAAAATTAGGGCTTCATCCAGACTGGCAAACTCACCGAGTCCCGAATATAGACTCGTTGAGTCGCCATGCCAACTTCACGTGCTGACCCGCTGCTACTCGACGAGTTAGGGCCAATGACTCGTCGAGTAGCTTCTAAAATAAGAAGAAAATAATGTTTTAAATGCGTACCAGGAACGGGGCATTACACCTAACAAGGCCCAAAACTCTAATACTGTACATATGAACCAAACCACAAAGCCCAAGACCAGGCTTGGTACGCTACATGTACCAGAAGAATGCCATGTATACTAGGTGGCTTGCCTGATCAGGGACTCGAATGCATACGCCTAAGGTACGCGCCTATTAAGCACTTTTTCCCTTAATCACTTAATGTTTATAACCAGACGTCCAAACTTCATATCCAAGCCTTGGGGAACGTCTTAATGCATAAATTTATTAACTTGGAGCCTTTGCATGGCAAAAGAACTCAAACTCTAGATTTAGCATCCTACTTTCACCAAATGGACATAAATACATGCATGGTTGATCCATAATCATCAAGATGCTAACTTTATGGACTAGATATCTTAGAAACATCAAGATAAGCAACTCCTAACTTGTGGCATGGAAGGATCCCACTAGATCTCATTCATGGGACTAAAATGTGAAAAAAAAAAACTCCACAATACTAGATCCAAGCATAGAATGAGCAAGTTCCAAGATTTATACCTCAATGAAGTTGGAGATGATGACTAGAATCTAGATCTACAATCTCCCCCTTGGTCAAAGCTCATTCTTCAACACTCTTCTTCCTTAAACCTCACCATCACACACTTAAACAAACACAAAGAGGGTCAAATCTTTTGTAGACGGGTTAGGGTTTTCAAATGAGGCTCAAAGGTTAATGGAGGCTGAGAAATAAGGGGATCGTAGGTCATAATGTTGCTTAAATAGGATAAAAACTCTAAAATTTTAGGTTTGTCTCGTGATTGCATATGCCCAACATACTCCCACTTTTCCAAAAATGGCAAATGCCCCCTAGTGACCAAAATTTCAAACTATTTACACACCGAGGGTAAAAAACGAAAAGTACTTTGAATCAGATGTTACAATGGATTAGAAATATATTTTGTCTGAACGGATTAGCAATAATATTCTTTTAAAATGTATTAGTGTTTTACTTGGATTTCAATGTTTTCATTTGATTTTTAACCATTCTTAATTTTATTCTTTAAGAATTAATGCAATTGTTAGCCATTATTAGTAGTATTCTCACATAATGAATGTAATTTATATTAATATTCGTATTCTTTAAGAATGAATGAAATTACTATTCTAAAATATTAAAATTCTTTTCACATAAAATTTTTATTCATTATAAATATTAATCTTGATAACATATGTTTATAGTATTATGTCAGAATATAGTGTTTTTTTCAAGAAAATCAAAAACACATTCTTTTAGAATGTCTAAATTAATATAATTATTATTTAGAAAAATCAGATTTTTAAGTTAAGAAAGTTAATTGTTTCATAAAATCTGTAATTTTCCCTTTTAAATATATGTTACTTAACTAACATACCCTTACAATGAAATTAAATTGTAATTTTCAATTATATTTAATTCAATAATATTTATTAATTATTTTTTTTAAATAATTAAAACGATTCGTCCACAATCAACCTACATCAACACAATATATATATATATATATATATATATATATATATATATATATATATATATATATATATATATATATATATATATATATATATATATAGACACATACACAAGGTTATAACCCGTGGGAACCGCGTGTTATAAAATTAAATAAACTTTCATAATAAAAATTTATAATTATTAATCAACTATTTTAAATAAATTGTTAATTATTAATTAAGAGATATATCAAAAATTTAAAGTTATTATAACTTAAATTTAACATATAATTAGAAAATGTAAATTTGAATTTTGAAATTAGTTGTCTTGTAACACCGTAAATTTTCATACAAAATTTTCATTTTTAAAATCACATAAATATCATCAACACATATCACAAAATCCCAATATATCAATTATGAAAGCACGTGTTCATAATTATTTAAATAAAATCAAGGATCCTCGAACACAACTCCATCTCATGTGTACAAACAAGCCGGCGCCTTCCAGCGATCCTGAGAAGTACCTGAAACACATAAAACCTAACACGGTAAGCACGAAGCTTAGTGAGTTCCCCAAAATACCACATACAACACATTAGCCACTTGAGGCTATAACTCGGTAAGACCCTCCGATCTATGTGTCTCAGTAGGACCCTCCAGTCCCATAGTTCGTTGGACCCTCTGGTTCGGTCTTAGTTAGGACCCTCCGGTATCACAACTCATTGGACCCTCCGGTCTGGTCTCAGTATCACATAATATAACATACATATATCACACAGACAAATGCACAACTCAAGTAAGCACATAAGATCAACATATACACAGATTACTATAACAATATAAGTCACAAAGACAATATGCACGATAACAAATATCACATTGTAAAAAAATAAGACCCTCTGGTCGATAATGTACTATGACCCTCCGATCTACAATGTACTAAGACCCTCCGGATCGGAAAAGTGAGGAGAAGGAATACGTGGCGGCTGAATGCTTAAGCTAGAGTTCACGATGCAACGGGGGAATGAACAGGTTTAATCCCGCATCCATTCAACTTATTCCTTTATGTTCACTTTTGGCCCCTCCCTAACATTTCTTTTTAAAATTAAATCCAATAGTTCCCTTTTAACCCTTGATTCCACAATTCATTACAATTTAGGTCCAAAATTTACCATACACACCCTGACTTCTGAAACCCTTCTCAATTTAAATCCAAAACTTACTCTTTTAACCCTCAAATCCAAAAATTATATCGATTAGCTCCCCGACACCATCTCCCCGCTAAATATTATTTACTTTAGGACTATTAATCTTTATCTACTTATTTATTCAATAAGCGGGATGTTACATGTCTAATATATCGACAAGACACATGACATAATATTAATGTGGAGTTGTATTAGAGTGACACCTGACAAAAAAAGATCGAAACTATTCATTTATTAGGATATATATATATATATATATATATATATATATATATATATATATATATATATATATATATATATATATATATATATATATATAGGGTTATGATTAAATATGAACTACAAGTATTGTGTGATTGTATGACTAGATTTGAGCCATCACATCATAATTCTTAGAGGTTAAGATTGCTTTGATATACCATAATTACGGTGACATGCATCACATATTAACGATGCTTTATTTTTTAAAAAAACTTGTATTTATGGGCATTATAGACATTTTATTCAACATCAAGTAAGGAAATTACTATTATTTAGGGAGTTATAATTCTTTTTTTTTTCAAATCCATATATGCTTAATTGATAAAAACCGAAGGATAATCAAGATGCGTTACATATTATCATCTTACAAAATTAATTCGATAAGCCATTTTTTACCATTCTTTCAGAATAATTTGTTTTATAGCTATATAAACCTAATTATTAACATGATTAGGAACTATTCTTTTAGTATACGATGTTTATTAGTAGTAAAATGCTAATTTTTCCTATTCTTTTAAAACAATACATTTAAATTTATAGAAAGATAACTAGTAACAATTCTTTCAAAATAATTTTCTTTACAAAGTGCTTTTTTTTATAGTAGTAGAATGGTAATTACTAATTTCTTTCATTCTTTAGAATAGTATAGCAAAACTTACAACTTTTAGAGATCCTTGGTAATTTTGGGTCTGTATTATTTTTCATTAATTGCTTGAACAAGTTACACTTAATTTATACATCTATTCAAATCCATTTTCTTTGCCCTCCTTGTAGAATCAACTATATTTTATAAATAGTGGTATATTAATTAGTTTCCGTTCTTTCTTAATATATTGTTTTACAATCGTAGAATGCTAATTACTAATTAGTTTTTCCTTCAATCAATCTTTGTTGTTCTGGTTGTTCAACTAATTCTTCCATTGGTCATTCTTGTAGAAGCTCTGCTTGCGGACTTTTGTGGTGTTGTTCTTTTTGCTTTAGTACACCTGCAACTACAAAAAACATGTTACCCATTGTTCAAATCTCAAATACATTATTATTCTACAATCAATATACATCATACTTTTGTATGCAAGTTAAATTAATGCAATTATAAAAAATAATTGTATCTTGAGAATTCATACATAAAGCATATATATATATATATATATATATATATATATATATATATATATATATATATATATATATATATATGTGTGTGTGTGTGTTATTTACAAACTGAATCATTATATATATGTCATTCTTTAAGAATTTAACTTCATAAATTTTGAACGAGACTTATATATATATATATATATATATATATATATATATATATATATATATATATATGATTTACAAACTGAATCATTATATATATGTCATTCTTTAAGAATTTAACTTTATAAATTTTGAACGAGACTTAGAGTTGATACAAAATGTACATATACTCTTAGTTAGAACTATGTAATTTGATAAACAATATTTGATAATAAATTTAGCACAATAAATTATGTCAATCGAACTTTAAATTTAAGTTAATACTTAAGATTTCATACAAATATAATTACATCGCTCTTTAAGCATGAAATTCTATAATTTTGTATTCAAACATTGTTTACATACTTATTTGGTAAAGAATTACACAAAATTATAAATAATTAGCTAAGAATCAGATATTATATGCTCTATTCTTCAAGAATATGAAAACTTCAATAGTTATTTTCTAATACCCTTTGTAAAAAACTCATATATACAAAATCTCTATATTTCAGGAACAACTAATATTACACTTCGATATGAAGCATTAACAAATTCTTATTTGTAGATCAATCAAATATAAATGCGAATATATCTTTTTGAACTAAAGTAAATAATCTCAAGAATGATGTTTTCTTTATTTATAATTAACCTAAAAAGCCAATTGTGCATTTAGTTCACACATATGCTATCCTATATTTGATTGTAGTAATATGAACCACCCAAACGCCATAGATTTTATAAAATTAGACAAAAAGCAATGTTTTTTTTCTGACAATTATCTTAGATATAATTCTTACTTGAAGTGCCAATGAATGAATGTAGTTTATTAAAATCAAGCATATAGTGTAAAAAAAATGAAGCAATGCTTTTTTCAAAGAATGAATGTAGATTTTATAAAATTAGAAATATATAAAATCAATGCTTTTTTCATCCACTGTCATTAAAATGAAGCATATAGTGGAAAAAAAAAGATAAAGTATATACAATGAAAAAAAAAAGATGGGTTAACTAATTTGCCAAAAGGCAAATTTATCTTTATGTCAAAGGGCAAATTTGCAATCTTTTCCTTCGAAATTCGACTCTTCAACCAAAGGATAAAAAACTAAAGTGCAGGTTCAAGAGTTTTCAAGACAAAAAGAAAATCCAACGTCTTCTTATACCTATCTTGCAGTGTCGATTGAAATGGAAATACAACCAATTCAAAGGATCGAAACTACAAATCCAATTGTTAGAAACATAAGAAGGGACAAACCTATATACAACTTCAAGCTATCAGACAATAGTGAGACAACCACCAATGTCAAATAATCCCTAATACTGAATTGCAACAAACATACGAATCAATCAATAATTAAGTTTCTGGTCAAAGTGGATCAACAACCATTTAAAAAAATTGAGAATTGGCCAAGTTACAGGTGTCGATCGAGATTCATCCCATGAGTTTGATTCCTTTTTTCCAGTTATAGAAGTGATGATTATTATGGAGCTTAAATGAATTTTGTATCTCAATAGCCACCGTAAGGACCGTGGAGGGAGGTGTGTGGAACTCGGGGCGTCAGGCGTGCATCTCTAGTGTTTGATTTTTGTCATCTCGTCGGAATGTAAGAGAATCATGAAAAAAATAAACCCTAGGCGGTGGTGATAGAAGTTAAATTCCTGCACAACGGAATACTGCTTAAACACCTTAATAATAGGCTTTTACGTTATTTAATTAATTAGTTAATTGTAATTTGACTAATATTTCCCAAAGTATTGATTGACCTAGAATTAATCATACGGTCATACAATACTTAAAGGTTATATATGAATCTAACTCTCTCTCTCTTTCTCTTTCTCTTTCTCTCTCTCTCTCTCTCTCTATATATATATATATATATATATATATATATATATATATATATATATATATATATATATATATATATATATAGAGAGAGAGAGAGAGAGAGAGAGAGAGAGAGAGTTGAAATTCACAATGTGGATAAAATCACTTGCATATTTTACAAAATTACTTTTCTAAAAAACTCATTCTTTTTTTTTTTTTTTTTTTTTTTTTAGATTTTAGCTCAAATTTACGTTGTGAATGTTGAAAACTGTATTATTTTAAGTTTAGATTCACAATGTGAATAATAGCAAATCAGATTCACATTGTGAATTATAAAACTTGAATTACTACAGTTCAGATTCATAGTGTGAATATATTCACTTTTGAATTTTATAAAACCAATTTATAAGAAATCAAAACAGATTCATAGTGTGAATATATTCACTTTTGAATTTTATAAAACCAATTTATAAGAAATCAAAACGTTAAAACAACAAAGTGGGAAAAAACTATTTTTTATTTTTATATTTATATGGATGTCTATTTATAGAAGAAAAAAATTAAGAATTTTAATATCTTTAGTATTTTTAGATAAAAGATAGGCTTAAATATTGAAAAAAAAAACAAAATTAAATAAATCTATTTCGAAATTATATATATATATATATATATATATATATATATATATATATATATATATATATATATATATATATATATATATATATATATATATATATATTAAAAGATTATGTTTTATTTGGTTTTAGTCAGTAAATTTGGTTTTGAATCCAAGAGTTTCTTATATTTTTTACTAATTAACAATAATGTCATGACATTTTTTTTAATAAAACAAGAAAGAGAATTGTATCCTCCTACACTCTTATATTCTATTTTATTTGTTTGACAAAAATATATTTTAATAGTGTTATTTTATTGTATTATATCGATAGAAGATTTTGTCTTAATATAAGATTAAAACTTTCGTCAGAAAATAAAAAAAGCCAATTATATTTAGAGACAAAATTTCATGTCAAACATAAAAAATATTTAAGATTGCGATAAAATAGCACCATTCAACTGACAAAGAGAAAATAGTAACATTAAAGTAAGATAATATCATTTGTTAAAAACGATATTAAAGAGATTTTCTAATATGTAACATAAGAGTGCATATAAAAAATATTAATTATGAAAAATAATACCATAATTAAATTTGAAAAGCATTAATTATGGAAATTATGATGAATTTTATATTTAATTATGGTAATATTTATTATAATTAATGTATTTAACATTTAATTATAATAATAATTATGATTAATTAATACTTCTTATATGTACTCTTAGTATTTAATAAATGATATTTTCTTATTATTGTCTCCTTAATTTTTTTTAAACATTACTTATTATCTTACTCTAATGTTATTATATTTTATTTGTCTAATGTTATCTTACTGCAATCTTATATATAGTTATGATAAAATTGTTTGTCCTTTTTAAATATAAGATTTATTACAGTAAAATTGTATTATAATTTAATTCTTTATTGTTTTTCTGTTAAAAAGTTATGATTTTATCGTTAATAAGTCAAAACATAATAATTTTTTAATGGTTGCACGACAAAAACCAAAATTAGTACCTAAAGTCCTAAATATGTGAACCGTTGCTAATTTCTTGTTCCTTTTGTAAACAATTGCTCGTATTTTGTGTTTTTCTATTAAAAAAACTAAGGTTTAATTGTTAATAAGTGCAAAAAATATGGATTAAAGTTTTCCTTTTTGTATATCAAAATTTTGATGTTTTTTTAAACAATTTCTAGGTGTTTTTGGAGATACCTGACAATTGTCTAACAGAGTATGGCCAGATATACTCGCCACTTCAAGCTCCTGAACCAAACCTCACCTTCGTTCTAACTCTAACCAGTCTTGTTTTGGGTTGAACCACTTCAAATTCCACAGTGGAAATCATTGTTTTGTGGGTAAACAAAATGGTGTGATATGAAGTCAAGCAGGAAAATTAATGAGTTTGACTAAATTTGCAGACTATGACCATGCAAGTCCATGAAAGTTTTCTGGAATTTGCCATAGGAGTAACTTCTTCCATGGAGGTCAAAACACAAGACATCTTGACACTTGTAACAACTGGATGGAAAATGGGAGCGATGATAAGGTCTAAAGAATTTGTCTCTAAACCTTTCTTTCTTCTATCTTTGGAAGGGATCCGTGTTCATTGGATCTTGTTCTCTCTGCTTATGTGTGGACCAGATTTACCTCAAACCCAATCCAAGACTCCAAACAAATTAACTTCAGACATCATCATTGTAGCTAAATTCCTTATTTCTGAAATATAATCTGAGTACTGATGAGTTTAAGTCCAACAACGGCAACCAGAAGCAAACTCAGGAATCTAAATCGTCTATCAGCGCATATGGTCTTTCGTGACATCCAGTTATCTATGAACAGAACTCACTACAACTTCAGGTATCATCTCTACATTTCTAGAAATCTTTCATCCACCGAGTTTTCCTGGCCTCACAATATGATCGGAAAAGATGGTGACGACCATGTTTTGCAGGGAAATTATTGATCGGAAAATGTTGCTATAGATAGATACTGAATCAATACGGTAATATCATTGTTCTATATATCTTTTTCACTTATTAGTCGATACCAGTCGTCATCTTTTTTGTGTTGTTTTAGGTTAGAATGGCCAAGGAACATGGCGCATCACCAAAATATAACCATTTAGAAGCAAGGAAGAATAATCTGACGTGGATCTTAGCCTTGAGTGCACTCTGCATTTTCTTCTACGTATTGGGTGCTTGGCAGAGCAGTGTCTCCCCTACAAGCCACACCGAATTCCTCAACAGAGCTGGATGTGAAAACGCATCAAACGCAGCCCCTGATTCATCATCATCATCATCATCCATACCATCATCATCTGTGTTGTTGGATTTCGAAAGCCATCATCAGTTAGTGATGGAAGATACACAAGAGATACAGAAGTTCCCAGCATGCAGTATGTCCTTCAGTGAATACACGCCATGTCAAGACAGAGATAGAGGAAGGAAATTCGATCGAGATATGTTGAAATACAGAGAGAGACATTGTCCCAGTAAAGATGAACTCCTCCATTGCCTAATACCTGCACCACCAAAGTACAAGCTCCCCTTCAAATGGCCGCAGAGTCGAGATTATGCCTGGTTCGACAACATTCCTCACAAAGAGCTTAGCATTGAGAAAGACCTGCAAAACTGGATTAAAGTTGAAGGTGACAGGTTTAAATTTCCAGGAGGTGGTACTATGTTCCCTCGTGGAGCTGATGCTTACATTGATGATATCAATGAACTCATCCCTCTCACTAATGGAACCATCCGGACTGCAATTGATACTGGGTGTGGAGTAAGTTTTTGCTTTTAGCTTCCATTAATCTTTTGATTCTCAACTTCTTACTTACATCAAATTAATTAGCTAGCTTGAATTTAGCGACAGAATCCAAATAATTAAAATCCGTCAATAATTATGTCAAGGTTGCAAGCTGGGGCGCATATCTGCTCAAGAGGGACATAATAGCGATGTCTTTTGCACCAAGGGATACACACGAAGCTCAAGTATGGTTTGCATTAGAACGTGGAGTTCCTGCTGTTCTTGGCATAATGGGATCACAGAGACTTCCTTACCCCGCTAGAGCATTCGACATGGCTCATTGTTCTCGCTGCCTAATTCCATGGAGTAAATACGGTATAATTTATATACACAACTAGCTAGAGTATCCCACTAAAGAATTCATTTTTATATTGGTTTCCCATTTTACTTTGCCATTGATGTATAGATGGACTATATTTGATCGAAGTGGATAGAATTTTAAGGCCCGGTGGTTACTGGATCCTTTCCGGACCTCCTATCCGGTGGAAGCAATACTGGCGTGGTTGGGAAAGAAGTAAAGAAGATTTGAAAGACGAACAAGATGGTATTGAGGATGTTGCCAAACGACTTTGTTGGAAAAAAGTCATAGAAAAAGATGATCTTGCTGTGTGGCAAAAGCCGATCAACCATATTGACTGTATCAAAAGCCGAAAGTCACATCACAAGCCACATATGTGCAAATCAGGCAATCCCGATGAAGCTTGGTACGTACCTAGCTATTTTCCCTTTTCAACATTCATGCGTAACAATCTTTTTTAACATATTTAAAACCTTTTAAAGGTACAAAGAACTCCAAGGTTGCATTACACCCATGCCGGAGGTAACCAGCTGGGATGAAGTTTCCGGTGGGGCCCTCGAGAAATGGCCGGAACGGGCATCGGTTGTTCCTCCTAGAATCAGCAACAACTGGGTAACAGGTATCACAGCGGAGAAATTTCAAGAGGATAATAAGCTTTGGGAAGAGCGGGTTTCACACTATAAAAGCATAGTTGGTGCTTTATCTCAAGGGCGATATCGTAATATAATGGACATGAATGCTTACGTCGGGGGATTTGCAGCAGCTATGATGAAATATCCCGTTTGGGTAATGAACGTGGTTCCGGTGAACACACAGCCTGACACATTAGGAGTTGTTTATGAACGAGGATTCATCGGGGTGTATCATGACTGGTGTGAGGCGTTCTCAACTTACCCACGAACATACGATTTCATCCATGCAGGTGGAGTGTTCAGCATGTATCAAGATAGGTATAATGAAAAACGATCTTTTTGCATGTTTTTTTTTGGTTATAATTAATGATGGTTATGTGATCATGGTCGTTAATGATTATAATATAGGTGTGACATAACGGATATTCTACTGGAAATGGATAGAATCTTGCGGCCTGAAGGGACTGTTGTGTTCAGAGATGAGGCTGATGTGATTGAGAAGATTGAAAAGATAGCACAACGTATGAGATGGAATACGAAGAACGTTGACCAGGAAAGTGGACAATTTGCGACGGAAAAGATTATGGTTGCTTTTAAGAGCTACTGGACTGGTGAAGATAAAGACGAGGAACATGCATGATGCTAAATCTCAATAGAAAGGGTATGTAACTGGTCTCTAATGTGTATTCTTTGTAGGTAGGATGTGTAATTTAAGTTGATTTGAATTTGTTTTTTCCAACTGTCGAGTTTGTTTTGGTGCTTAGAACGTCTAATTTGTAGGAAAAATGGTGGGAACATGAGAATTTTCCAATATGGGCCAGGGCAAAAATAGTTAATGCGCATATAAATTTGGCTTTTGCAACTGTGATATAGAGATGAGCAGTTTGTCTCAAATTCTGATCTCGTACCGGTACCGAATTTAAAAATACGGGACGGTAATTGATACTCCAAATACATGAAATTCGAGAATCGGTACCACCGGTACCGGTACTAGTACCGAGTACCGGTTCCATTCTTGGTACCAGTGCCGGTGATGTTAATTCGGTTCGGTACTCGGGATTAACTTTTGATCAAATTCGGTATTCGGGAAATTGGGAACGGGACGGGTTGGTACCGGTTCCGTCCCATGCTCATCCCTATTGTGATATGGTTTATGGTTAAATCATCTCCAATACATTGAATTCATATGAGTTTAATGGATTGACACATATACATTAGGGATGAGCAGTTTGTCTCAAATTCCGATCCCGTACAGGTACCGTACCGAATTTAAAAATACGGGACGGTACTTGGTACTCCAAATACATGAAATTCGGGAATCGGTACCGCCAGTACCGGTATTAGTACCAAGTACCGATACCATTCCCGGTAACGATCCCGGTGATGTAAATTCGGTACCGGTACATTCCATTAAATTCTACACTACATTAAACTCTATACAATTTAATGGATAATCATATCATGTATCATTTTCATTTTATTTATTGTTATTTAAAAAAAAAATTAATTAGCATAAAAGTAAAAATTAAAAATTACAATTAAAATTAACATTAACTACAATTTTAAAATAAAAAATAATTTTAATATATATATATATATATATATATATATATATATATATATATATATATATATATATATATTTATGTGTGTGTGTGTGTGTGTGAGGAGAGAGAGTATAGAGTTCAATGAGAATTGAATTTCCCATTCTATTGAATCATAGTCATTTTTTCTTTGAGTTTAATGAGATTAAACTCCAATTAAACTCCCATTGGAGATGACCTTAAAATATGAAATATGATGAAAATATGAAAATTGAAAAGAAATGGACGAATCAAGATTCAATTTGTTTTCTTAGTTGGAATCATATTCGTTATTTACATATTTTTATAGGATTATGCCTGGCCTAGCTAGATTGATGCACCAGATGTCCACATGAGTTTGAGATTATAGGTTTGAATCTTCAATACTATTAAATTTGTCTCTTGCAATTATATCCTATGTATGAGAAGTTTTTTCTGAAAATCCTTATGAAGGCTGAGTTTGCCTAAAGGAGCTCGAACTTATGGTCACTACTGAAAATATTATGGTGGGCATTCCGCTAAATCGTTTGTCTAAGAGAGAGATTTTTTTTAATGGAAAGAATGCGATATTTTTGTTTTTACAAATGAGAGTCCCTTTTTATAGGTGAAAAAAAAAAAACACTTTTTAAGTAACCATACTTTCTAAAAATAAAATAATATATTTTCCACACAAATAATACATGTGGCATAAACTGCTCTCATAATAAAATATAATTAAACGATTTTAGGCATGATGAATTATGGTCCAAATTTTTTTAAAACTTCTAGAGGAAATCTTAATGTGAGGAGTCGTCTTTGTATGGGCCAAAGTGGGATTCATAAAGACAATTTTCGTTTTGCATTAGAATTCTCTGTTCTTTAAAAGTTTCAACGTGGAGGAGAATATGAGTTTTTATGCATTCTTTAAGAGCTTCAAGCTAGTTTTAGAAAAATGGGTGGTCGTAAGTGTGTGCCAAAACACATTGTATCCTTAAGTACAATTTATGATGGGTAATTATACATGTGTCATTTGATGGATTGATGCCATACCATCCATGGCAAATGAAAGTGATCGAATGGTAAGTTTGTGGTTATGGTTGTTGGATCGATGATGTTGTTAGGTATGTGACAAGACATCGAAACTTGATTACCATATATGTATCCAAACATATATTCAAGCATTTAGCCTATTGGTGAATAAAGAGGACAATCATTAGTTTTTCTTTTTGTGATGTTGACTTGTTGAATTCACAATCAAAATATATAAGAAATAAGATTAACCGTAACACCTATCCCTAGAATTAAAAATCTTTTTGAAGATAATGCAGTTTTAAAAATCCAAATTTAATTCAAAGTTAAGTTCACGAAAATCTAAAACTAATCCCAAAACATAAAATTTTTAAAGTTGAAGAAGCTAGGTTTTTAACAATTAAAGTATCAACAACATTTGTTCAATCTCACCACACAAGTTGGGGTTTTCCAAAATCCACGCTAAGTCTTGTAGATCACGACACTATCATTAACTTGAGCATATGTCAAAATAGGTTAGACAATTGATTTGCCTAGTGAGAATACCCAATGTGGATTCATTTTGAGTAAGGAGATAGCAATCTCGCTTACTCGATTCGACTTCGGAAAAAAATTATTTTGTTTTAAAATCATTTTCAAACATGTAGATGTATTATTACCAAATTCTCACCAAACACGATTTCAACATATTAGGCCTAAAAAGGATCCAAAGTTAAAAAAAAAAAACCCTTTCTTTCAAAATAGAAACACTTCCAAACATTTTAGGGGCTTCATAACCCGAATATTATTAAAACAAATTCCAATGTATATGGTTTTAATATTTCCAAAAACAAGTTATACCAAATCTTTTAAATAAGTTGGGATTTAATAGCCCAAATCAAGTTTAGCAAACCAAATAAAATAAATTGGGGTTTAATGACTCAGATTAACTCAAGGGTCTACGACCCAAGCTAATCAAAAAATTTCAAACTAAAATTTGTTAATAAATCAATATCATTACTCAACTTGGCATTAAACGGGATAAACAAACAAAAGCTTCAATGGTATGCAATATGCAACTATTCTTGAACTCAAGTTTCTCTCAGGAGTCTATCTCACAAGTTTGATGGTTAAGACTTGAGTATCAATGAGTGTATTTCAACCATACACCATATACTCATGAATAAGCATATTCCAAATGCAATTAATAGGGACAATGTAAAAAAGGAGTGTATTTCGAACAAAGCGTGACATCCCTAATTTCCAGAATAAAAAAACTTTTATTTATACTTTCAAAACCATGTTATCTTTGTTTGTGGAAATTTTGAGTACAAATATTGTTTCAAAATAATAAAACCTTAAGGACGTCATAATCGATACACAACACGAGTTACAACGTAAAGACCTATCAGTCTTGATTACTATTGGAGGTTTTCTTTTAATCACTTAATATCCTAATCAATATAGCATCCTTAGCACGACTACCTGTGATACATATAAATTTGAGCGAGTCAGATTTGGAAACATGGTGAGAAACATAGGTTTTCAATCCCACAATCTTATTATGAGAATAATAATTAACAAACCTGAAAAACTAACTGTTACCAAACAATACAAATGTATCATACAACATAAATATCTATAAGTTATTATACCCTTTATCCTTAGTTACCCATTCCATCGATTCTCACATACTAATCCTATAAACATAATCCCTTGGGATCTAACCTTATGGATCAGTGTATGCAATGAGTAGACTATTTTGCTTCAGGGATTCCTTGGTAGACAAAGTCAAGAAGCAACCATGAGGGGGATATAGTACACAAATGAAAACACAATCCTTTTTCCTAGATAAGCATAATTCATTAACACGTACAAGATATGAGTCTATTAGCATTCCACAAGACTGTTTATTCAGTGGTGTCACACCCCCGAATCGTAAAACAGACGACAAAAATGTTCAGAGATGGATGACGTCATATGTAGTATCACAACAATTACATCATAGTAATCAAAGTAACACAACCATTACAATATACTACATGGTTATTTACATCTGTTTATACAAAGTTGTATACATCAAAAATATAATAAGTAAAAGATGTGTCTCCATAAGCTCCGTCTTCTCAAAAGCTTGTAATAGTACCTGTCTACTGTTGTCATGAGAATACAAACGATTTTGAAAACATATCAGCATAAAGCTGGTGAGTTCATAAGCATGTTTTTGAATTGAAAACTAGTCATTGAATTTGTATAAATGTTTGTTTGCTTTTCCAGAAAATCCAATATTTTCTATCATGTTTGTTGATTTCAGTATGAATATTATAATCCGTTTGAAAACCCTAGCTACCACCAGTATGTATGTTCTTGTTTGAAAACCGTGGCTACCACCAATATATAAAGTTGTCTTATTACTTAAAATAAAACCAAATGTTATATCCCTGGAATACCCTCTGGTGTAGTATGTAGGTAGTCTTATTAGTTAAAATAAAACTATTGAAGAATGATAATCCCGTAAACAAAGGTTAGTTGATACTATTATGAGTTCGTATAACCATACTAATATGACTGATGACCTCCACAACGTTTCTTCAGACGTTGTATGTTACAAAATTTGTCACCCCAGGCATACCTGTTTAACTGTAGCTAACAATTTATGTGTGGGATTGTCGGTCCCGAACAGATCTATTCACAAATCTCACGCTCTCCCTCCAAGAGACTCTGGCTATACTAAAAGTAGAGGATTTACCCGTACCCCGAAGGGTACAATGAAGAGATGTATCACAATCCTGTATTAACTAGTTTATGTGTTGTTTTGTATCGTTGTTCTCGTGCTTGAAATCGTTTGTGTACTGGGTAGAGTATAAATAATTATACGCAAAATAATTATTTAGTATGATACTCTTGTTATCTGTATGTAGAAATGGATAAACTAAATCTATCATAGTTTATATGTTTAGCCGTGTACGTATTTTGACTCTGTAAAACAGGTAATGAATTCCCCAAACTATACATTTTATAGTTAGACTAATATGTTATGTTCATGTACTGTTCTGAAAATTATGCAATTATGTTTAGAAAACATCCCTTATGCTCCGCATAATACAAAAGAGAATAAATGTCTATATGTTTTATGAAACGCATTGGATCGTCTCAATTGCATAAGTTTTAACTTTTTAAAAACATTTCTGTTTTAGTTCACAAAAATCCTTTTGTGTTTGGCTTGTATACCCCGTGAAAACGTTTAAAAACCATAAAAGCGTAGGGGTATGAACTCACAGTTTGCTTGTGTGATTCGAATGTCGTGTTGATAGGGATGCTGAGTGTGACATCTCCAAAATCTCCGCCAGAAAAGACCAATTTCATTTATGATTTTTAAAATAATTTCAGAGTAAATCCTTTTGATTGAAAAGAGTTGCGGAATTTGTTCCCAAAAACAAAATATGATAAAATAATATTTATCAAAGCATTTCATCAAGAGATGCATTTTCATTATATAATCAAAACTCGGGATGTCATGTTCCGATACAGATCATAAAGCATAAACGATAACATTACAAGTCATTCAACAAATGTATACATATACAGACTTGTAAACAAAACAACTTGATGATTCATCCATCTTATGCCCTTGCGCCATTACCTGTAATACAAATAAACTGAGTGGGTCAGGCTTGGGAGCCTGGTGAGCATATAGGGTTTTCTACCCACAATAAATAATTATATTTAATTTCACCAACCAACAATAACCCGATTATCCATTCCCATTATCCTAACTTTACGTCCCTAAAACAACATTTATTACAAGGGACCTAATCTAGGAATTTCACCGGGACGGACATTACTGCTAAGAGGTTTCCTCAGCAATAGATATCCTAAAGGCAACCATGAGGGGGATAGAGTACACCGGTGAACACATTGTCCATATATCTACAGGTTATGAACCTGCTAGCATTCCACAAGATTGTCTAGAAAGACTCAGTGGTCGTCATCCATACTCTGCTAGATGAGTAGGTCAACATCAACAACATCAAGGCCTCTCATCTGTTTATCACACATCAACTATCTACCCATGTTCTACCCAACATATTAGTAGATGAAAATATATATTTTTATAAATAGTTTAAAAAATATATAGCATTCTCATTCAATACATATTCCAAACAACAGAACACCGTGAAGCCTCACAATTTCCTTCACGTAAGAATTCGCAAGCTTTTCCATAGACCATTTCTCATTGGCTGCTATGAAATGCGCAGTCTTAGTGAATCGATCAATGACCACCCAAATCATGTCGTGATCACTTTTTGTTCTGGGTAGTTTAGTGACAAAATCCATAAAAATGTCTTCCCACTTACCCATAGGCATATGCAAAGGTTCTAAACTCCCATACAATTTCTGATGTTGTGTCTTGACTCTAGCACAACTCACACACTCAGCCACATACTTTGCAACATCAAGCTTCATCGTCGGCCACCAGTAATAGGGTTTTAGGTCCCTATACATTTTAGTGCTACCGGGATGAATCGAGTACATGGTCTTGTGAGCTTCTTTCATCAGAAGATCTCTGACTCCTCCTGTCTTTGGTATCCAAATCCGATCTTGGAACACCTTCAGTCCATGACTGTTTATATCAAACACCAACGTTTTGCCCAAACGTTCTTGCTTTCAGTCATTCTTCTCAGAAGCTTCCTCTTGAGCTTTCTTTATAATCTCCACAATTGTCGAGACAAATTCTATTCTCAACGCTCTTGGCTTTTTTCTTTCAAGATTGACTTTCCGACTGAAAGCAGCAGCAACAACATTTGTTTTACCGGGGCGGTAAAGTATCTCACACTTCTGAGTCCTTAAGTAATTCTAGCCAGCATCGTTGCCTCATATTCAATTCCTTCTGACCAAAGAGATATTGGAGACTCTTATGATCAGTGAAAAGTTTGCACTTTGTGCCATAGAGGTAATGCCTCCATATCTTTAGAGCGAAAACTATCGCTGCCAACTCCAAATCATGAGTCGGGTAGTTCTTTTCATGCTCTTTCAAATGTCGAGATGCATACACGGTCACCTTATCTCTTTGGGTCAAAACACAACCCAATCCAACACCAGACACATCGCTATAAAGAACGAAGTCTTCAACTCCATCGGGTAGAGAAAGTATCGGTGCCTCGCATAGTTTCTTCTTTAGCTTCTCGAATGCTTCTTTATGCTTATCATTCCAAGCATAAGTAGCTCTTTTGTGGGTCAAAGCTGTTAATGGAGTAGCGATCGAAGAAAAGCCTTGGATAAACATTCGTTAATATGCGGATAATCCCAAAAAGCTTCGGATCTCTGTGGGACTTTTCGGTTGTTCCTACTTCATCACAACTTCAATCTTCGCTGGATCAACCATTATCCCTTCTTGGTTGACCACGTGACCCAAGAATTGGACTTCTCGAATCCAAAAATCACATTTGGAGAACTTTGCATACAACTTCTCCTTCTTCAAAAATTCTAATACTTCTTGCAAGTGTCTGCCATGCTCCTCTTGGCTTTTTGAATAAATCAGAATGTCATCTATGAACACTATCACAGATTTATCTAGGAACGGATTACAAACCCTATTCATTAAATCCATGAATGCTGCTGGAGCATTGGTTAGTCCAAACGACATAACCAAAAAATCGTAGTGCCCATATCGTGTTCTGAATGCAGTCTTCTCTATATCTTGCTCTCTTACTTTCAGGTGATGATATCTTGACCTAAGATCTATCTTCGAGAAATAGCTCGAACCTTGTAGTTGATCGAACAGGTCATCAATCCTCAGCAACGGATATCTATTCTTTATCGTTGCTTTATTTAGTTCTCTGTAATCAATGCACATTCTCATACTTCCATCTTTCTTCTTCATGAATAACACCGGAGCTCCCCAGGGTGATGAACTAGTTCTAATGAAACCTTTGTCCAATAACTCCTGAAGTTGCATCATTAGCTCCTTCATCTCCATCAGTGCTAATCAGTAAGGTGTTTTTGCTATTGGCGTCGTCCCTGGTAACAAGTCTATTCTAAACTCCACTTGTCTATTAGGTGGTAATCCGGGAAGATCTTCGGGAAATACTTCCGGATAATCACATACGATAGAAATGCTCTGCATCGCCTTTTTCTCCTTCTTAGCATCTATCACAAATTTTGGATACGACGTACATCCTTTGGCCAAACAATTTCTGGCTTTCATCAATGAAATGATTCCAGAATTTACTATGCGTTTATCTCCATATACCATAAACGACTCTTTCCTAGGCGGTTTTACCTTTACAATCTTCTTCTTGCACAATATCTCGGCGTCATTGGCGCTAAGCCAATCCATTCCCAACACGATGGCGAAACCATTAAGTTCTATAGGCAATAATTCCTCGTGGAAATTATTCCCATTTAAGTCAATTAAGATGTTTTTCATACGATGGCGAACAGGTACACACTTGCCACTAGAAACTTCGACTAATAAGGCATTATCTAGTCTATCAACAGGCAAAGCTAGTTTTTTACCAAATTCATGCGAAATAAAGGAGTAGTTGGCTCCAGAATCAAATAAAATTTGGGCAGGCAATGTGTTTACGAGAAAGGTACCTAAAGCGACATATGCTTCATCTTTAGCAGCTTCCAGTGTCATCTGGAATGATCTCTCCTTTGGGTTTGGCAGAATGTTGGGTCTTGAAGCCTCCTTCTTTTTCGGGTAGTCCCTCGACATGTGTCCCTCCTCACCACAACCATAGCAAACTTTCTTAGTGAGGGTGCATTCATTGGAATAGTGCCCTGGCTTTCCACATTTGAAGCATGTGGCCACTACCTCACATTTTCCATGATGCTTCTTCTTACATTTTTCGCACCATTTCGCTTCCCCTTCTCCTCCTCTCGAAATAGACTTCGAAAACTTTTTTTTTCTTGTTGGACCTTGAAGTTCCATCGAACTTCCTCTTTTCACCAACCTCTATCCTCTCCAGACCCTTTTCCTTCTGCTAGGCCTCCACATTCTTACCTGCTCGAACAACTGTTTTCAGAGTAGTTGCCATTTTGACTGTCGGACCAAAGTCGGCAAGCAGCCCATTAGCGAACCTCTCAATCTTGGAGAGCTATGTTGGCACTAGGTACAGAAATAACTTCATTTTCTCAGTGAATGCAGTAGCATAGTCGTCTATGCTCATCCTCCCCTTCTTCAAGTTTTGAACTCATTGTTCAGATCAATCAGATCTATCTCTGAACAATATTGCACTCTTAGTTGTTACAAGAACTCATCCGATGACATTTTCAGGGCTTCTTCTCGTGGCATAGTATCTGTCAACAACTTCAACCAACTCAAGACTCTAGTCTTCAGTTGTCTAACTGCAAAGAAAGTCTTCTGTTTGTTGCTACAGTCGCAACTTTCAAATACCATCTCCATTTCGGAGATACAATCCATTATCTCAACAGGCTTTGGGCTTCCAGAAAGAATTGGCGGCTTGGCGCCAAAGAAATTCTTGTACATTCGACTATCCTTGTTGTTTCTCCATTCTGGAACGTTCCTTCGTTCTCCTTGAGTCCCAACTTGACTCATAAGGCGACTATTGTTTCCTTCCTCCGATTGCTTGGGAATCAGTTCGGGTTCCTCAATAGGTATGATAGGTTCGTCCCTATTATCATGCAATGTCTGTCGCATTTCATCCCTTTGTTCGGCTAACATAGCCCGAATCATGGCTTGCACCCCATCCATCGTTATTGATTCCGGTGCTGCTTCTACAACAGGTATTTGCTCAATCACTGGTGGTTGATTCCTGCTTTCATCAACATTTCCAACTCCACTCCTCGTTCTCACCATTTTTGATCTACACACCAAATAAGGTGAAATTAGATACCCATTCACGATAAATATTCAAATCATCCTTATCACTCTGAAACGTTTACATACTAGTTCTAATATCGTATACGTACGCTTAGAATCCCACACACATAAGGTTTCTAGATCCGATCGGCAACAAACCATAGATCTGAACAAATAATATGATATATGGCAACATATTACATTTTGCACATAAAAGCATTTTAGGCAATTTCCTAAAATAAACTAGTGCTCGTGTCTAAAATATAACAGACATACATCTCACAATTTCACTTAGCATTCTAAGTTTAAGTCTAGAAGTCCTACAAATTCCTAGTTCGCTTAAACTAATGCTTTGATACCAACTGTGACATCCCCAAAATCACGGCTAGAAAAGACCGACTTCATTTATGCTTTTTGAAATAATTTCAGAGTAAATCCTTTTGATTTCAAAGAGTTTCGGAATTTGTTCCCAAAACAAAATATGATAAAATAATATTTATCAAAGCATTTCATCAAGAGATGCATTTTCATTATATAATCAAAACTCGGGATGTCATGTTTTGATAAGACCATAAAGCATAAACGATAACATTACAAGTCATTCAACAAATATATACATATACAGACTTGTAAACAAACAACTTGATGATTCATCCATCTTATGCCCTCGCGCCACTTCCTATAATACAAATAAGACTGAGTGGGCCAGGCTTGGGAGCTTGGTGAACATATAGGGTTTTCAACCCACAATAAATAAATTATATTTAATTTCACCAACCAACAATAACCCGATTACCCATTCCTGTTATCCTCATTTTACGTCCCTAAAACAACATTTATTACAAGGGACCTAATCTAGGATTTTCATCGGGATGGATATTACTGCTAAGGGGTTTCCTCAACAATAGATATCCTAAAGGCAACCATGAGGGGGATAGAGTACACCGGTGACCACATCGTTCACAACACCTACAGGTTATGAACCTGCTAGCGTTCCACAAGATTGTCTAGAAAGAGTCTGTGTTCGTTATCCATACTCCGCTGAATAACTAGATCAACAATAACAACATCGAGGCCTCTCATCTGTTTATCACACATCAACTATCTAGCCATGTTCTACCCAACATATTAGTAGATAAAAATATATATTTTTATACATAGTTTAAAACCCATATAGCATGTTTAATCAATACATATTCCACATAATAGACGAGGCACACACACATAACACACATTTCATAAATCAGATCTATGAGATAGAAGAAAGTGAATATGCATTCAGACATATAACAACAAAATATACACATAACACTTATATCGTATAAAATACTTCGTAGTTATGCGTTAGAAGAAAGTAACTACACACTCACTTGATCAAAAGATGATCGGACAACACTACGACTTGTAGAAGTAGTATTATTCAGTAGATCTGGAAGATCTTCACAAAAACCGGGCTCCTCGCGGGCAGGGCTTCAGCTCGGGAATTACACTTCTCGGGATCTTCGAGGCATCGGGACTTGCTTTGGGACTCGGGAATGATACCGGGGCTTCGGGGGTACTTCTTTGCACGTAAATCGATACAATACAAGTGAGAGATGAGAGAATGAGCAACCAAACTCGCTGGCCCTTCAAATCTATTTATAGGGCAAAACTGGCCCTTGCCACGTCGTGGGACCCTTTTCCACGTCGTGGGCTTGGTCGTTACTGCATGCGTCATCACAAGTTATGTATGGGGGACTCCCGGAGGTGTCAGAAGACTCGCCACGTCGTGGCACTGCTTGCCACGTCGTGGTATCTGACAGTTTTTGGGTTTCGCGCCCCGAACTTCAGAAATTCATAACTTTCGCATACGAACTCCGTTTTCGACGTTCTTTATATCGACGCGAAGGTGAGATTATGCTCTACAACTCTTGTTTAGACTCCATTGGCTAATTTTGAATTGATGTTTAATATATTATAAGTATATTAATTATATATTATTTTTAGTAGGCCGGGACATGAAAACTCTGTTCGAAATTCATAACTCCTTCATCTGAACTCCATTTTCGTCTGTCTTTTTATCGTTGGACTACTATCGATGAGATCTTCAATTCTCATTTAGAAATTTTTTGCTAAATATCACTCGATCTCTATTTCGAGTATTCGGGCTGCATACCGCTGTGTCGAAACTTTGAAAAATCACAACTTCCTCATACGAAGTCAGATGTGAGAGTTCTTTTCATGCACGCTCTCGGTTTAACGAACTCTACGACTTTCATTTAGATTGTTAAGGATAAATATCGTTCTAACGTAAATTTCACCTTTTACGTCATTCAGCGTTGTCGGTTCTGTCGCGAAACTTTGACAGGTCATAACTTCTTCGTTATAACTCGGATTTCGGCATTCTTTATATATTCGGAAACCTCGTTTCAACTACTACAACATTATCCATAGATATAGGCTTTATCTAACATTTCATTTTGACACTTATTTTTATTCTTAATTAAATTAAGACACACAATTAAGCACATAACACATAATACTGAAATAATACACTTCTATTATTTCAAAACGTGTTACAAAGGTTAACCTAGACTATTATATCAACATTAATGAAAATCCCAGAAACACAGGCGTTACATTAACGCCACAATATTTGATAAGATGATTGATTTTAGGAACAAAATTCCCTACACAATTGCCACACTTTTATAATACGACCACATGTTTTCATATTATACGGAGACTACATTTTAAAGTGACCATAAAACCCCTACGATGACGTCACCTTCCGTCACACTTTGAGTGAAAAAAATAAAATGTCACTATACGCATATGGTCACATTTTTTTGGTGTGTCTGTAGGTCATTTTTGTACTAGTGTTATGCCGGTCTAAATTAAAAGTTTTGAAATCATAATCGGCATGGATTCATTAAGTCTTCACCATGCTGATATCATGTGTTACGAGAAAGCCATCCGTCTTAACCTGCCAAGTAACGAATCTCTCGTTATCTATGGTGACAAATGTAACAACCTAAAATACGACCCAAATTTTTTTGTTTAAATAATACTAAAAGCTAACAATCATCCAAAATATATAATGAAATCGTACGTCACAATTCCCAAAAGGTTATAATAGATATGTTATGACAAGAGAACTGTATCAACATATCATAATATCTGAAACAAACTCGCAGGATAAAAAGCTGAAGTTGTGGTGTGTGCGATGCCATCATCCCGAGCTCTTCCCTTTTCTAGTAGAAGTACCTGAAACAAAAACTGAAAACTGTAAGCATGAAGCTTAGTGAGCTCCCTCAAACTACCACATACCATACAATAACATAATAAGCACACACTGGGCCTTGCCCACTGCATAGGACCGAAATCCGAAAACTGCATCGGACCGAAGTCCGGAAACTAAACAGGGCCTTTCCCTCTGCATCGGAATGAAGTCCGAAAACTGCATCAGACCGAAGTCCGGAACTGACTGGGACCTTGTTCCCTGCATCGGATCGAGTCTGGAAACTGACTGAACATGACATAGCATAAATATATCAACTAGCATGATCACATATACAACATACTGCATCAGACTGGAGTCCGGAACACATAACACAAAACACACTTGAATCACAAAGACATCAAAAACACTAACTACTGCATCGGACCGAGGTCCGGAACTACTTCTAGCTAAACGGGCCGGCATTGTGGCCGTAGACCCATTCCTACTAGATGGAAACTCACCTCGTAATGCTGGCTGATGAGATGCTAACTTTAAAAGTGGCTGACTGCTGTTCTGGAACTGTCTGGCTACGTATCCCAAAACACTAGATCAGGTACTTATAAATGCCATTAGGGTAAAATGACTGTTTTACCCATGGTCATAGTCAACTCCCAGGTCAAAGTCAACTCCCTGGTCAAAGTCAACTTCTAGTTGACCGGACTCGCCGAGTCAGGGCGCAGACTTGCCGAGTCCGTCCATTACTCACTCTAACTTTAACTCATCGAGTCCTTTCCCCACTCACTGATTCACCCTGAACTCACAAATCGAAGAAAGACGGGGGACTCACGACTCGACTCGTCGATTCCGAAGAACAACTCGCCAAGTCCTAACGTGCAGATTTCATACAATCAATTCTAATCCATTCCCTAGCATCTAACTCGTAGATCTAAGCTCGTGCGATGATCTGAACACGTAAAGTTGCTAACTTCACGTGTAACTAAAAAGGAATGAAGCTATTTCACTCAAACTCTACTTTAATCGGAAAAACTCATCCGAATCGCCGAGTTGTATGAAAAACTCATCGAGTCTAAGGCAATCTTCATCGGACCTCAATGATCCATAAAGTTACTAACTTTAAGGATCGTATGCATGCTACCCAACCCATTTATGAAGAAAAGTGCATAAAACTTAGATCTAGCATGCTGAGGAAAGAAAGGCAATAGATTTAGGACTTACAAAGGTCCAAAAATAGTAAAAGGCGGTGAGGAAGAAGCTTGATTGCTTTAAACACTGCACCAAAGGGACCATCTTCTTCAACAAGGAGCACCAAAACCACACAAAATCGCCAAAACCACCATGATGAGCTAAGGTTAGGGTTTTAGAGAGGTGGAGACTGAGAAATAAACCCTAAATCCTAGTTTAGGGTGCTTAAATACGAAGAAAACCCTAAAAGATAATGGGCTTGGGTTGCATCCCTTTTCACGTCGTGACCAACTACGTGTCATGTCATGGCCACTACTCTAGATATGCATCCTCATTTTGCTCTTCATGTTGTGACCTCCTTATGGTCATGTTGTGGCCTATGTTTTTTCCCAAAAACTATGCCTTTGACTCCTTAGTACCCCAAACTAATCCATTCTGGTAACCGGATGTTACAACATTTAAAGAAGTGAAAGTACAACTGGAGTAGGTTAAAGAAATGGATTGATAGTTTGAATCCATAAACAATAACAATACGTGGAAACTAGTCGAAAGACATAATTGAGTAAATTCAACTGGATTGAAATGGTTGTAAAAAGTTAAGAACACTAATAGGACGATCAAAAAATATAAGGCTCGATTAGTTGCAAAAGGTTATGTGCAAAAACAAGGAGTATATTTCGATGAAGTATTTTCTCTAGTAGCTCACACTAAAACAATTCGACTTCTTATAGCAAGTTCAACTATGAATGGTTGGGAACTTCACCACTTAGATGTAAATACGGTATTCTTACATGGTGAATTAAAGGAAACCATTTACATGATGCAACCAAAGGGATAGTTGAAGAAAGGAAGTGAAGATAAAGTGTATCAACTCTCGAAAGCCTTGTATGGTTCAAGATAAACTCCAGACTAGACCAAACATGGCATACGCAGTTGGAGTTATGAGCCATTATATGCAGTGTCCTCGACAGTCACATGGAACAACTATGAAGCACCTCTTAAGGTGTCTTTAAGGAACCACGAGTTACAGTATCAAGTGTGAGAAGAATGGTGAAAAACGAGTTATTGGTTATAGCGATTGTAGTCATAATATTGATTCGGATGATGGCAGGAGTACAACTGGACATGTGTTCTATTATGGGCCATCACCGATAACTTGGTGCTCGCAAAAATAAGATATTGTCACATTATCATTATGTGAAGCAGAGCTTATGACAGCTACAATAGCAGCATGTCGGTCGATATGGCTTGAAGAGTTGCTCAGCGAAACCACTAATAAAGAACAAGAAACCGTGGCTATTCAAGTTGACAACAAACCGAAAATTACACTCACCAAGAATCTTGTCTTCCACGGAAGAAGCAAACACATCCATACAAGGTTTCATTATATTATATAATGCTGATTAATGACTTGCATACAGTCTTCTGTTTATATGCCAATGACTTGTGTTTACTGATTTCATAGAGTACAAACATACGGTGGAGGTTGTTGAATCAACATTCTTAAAACCAATCATTTCACATGAGTGGTGAAGCCTCCTTGATACCAAATTTGATTCTGAAGCTATGTATTGTAGCGAGCTCACTGTTTTATATTTGATTGATCAAATTTACAAACCTTTTATTATATTTCTTAGTATTATTTATTTTGTTTATAATCAATGATTAAAGAAGCACTTGAGCGTATTATACACAAAGAGAGGGTGACGTGCAATAATGTAGCAATTCTTTATTCTACCACCACCACATGTCTATTATATGCTATTGTAATGATGATGCACATCTTCTTTTTTGTGTAAAAAGAAGTCAAAATAATCGACTGAATAAGCCTACAATATTACAATTTTTTTGATCTCATTCGAGCTATCTATATCCGAATGAAAAGGAATGGCTCTATAATGCATGCTGTGGTTAATGTCAATGACAGATGGTTGACAGGACTAATTAAAAAGAAGCAGAAAATGATAAATCATTCTAAGCCATAATCGAAAGCCATGATGGTTGATTGGATCCGGTGGGGCGTATTGCAGGATTGTAAGAATAGTGGTTCAACGGTCGAGTACTTGCGAGGGGAGAACGTATGTGGTGGCGAAGTCAAAACTTACCGACAGGGTGTTGTTGTGGGACGGTGGTGGGGACGTTTATTTAGATCGGAGGAAATATGGCCATGAATTTAAAGAGAGTGATGATGAGATGTGGGAAGAAAGTGTTGAAAGAAATCATTAATCGTAATTAAAGGGCTTAAATGCAAAAGGATTCTGGATTGTTCTATGTAAATAAATGGCTCAGTTATTTCCAAGATTTACACAAGTTTGGAGTTTTCTACCCGAGGATGGTATTATAAAAAAAAATATTTACCAAAGTCTCGTTGTTTTAAAATTATTGCAAGAGGTGTTATGAGGCCCCACCTGTTTTATATAAAAAAAAAATAATAGCCAAATAAACCGGTAAACACCACGTCTTTTAAAAAAAGAAGAAGCTTTAACTCATGAGAGATGGGTTTCGTCAGCGGCACTACATAAGAGGATGCGACGGGTCATCACTGTGTGTTTGGGCGGGGTATGGTAGATCTCCGCTGCTGCAGGACTTTCGTCGGAATGACAACTGTTACTAGTTGCTTACATTTTTGATGCGAGAATTGATGTTTTCCGATTATGGATGAGATTTAGAACCGTAAAACCAAACCAGAACCGGAATATATAGAACCGGCTCCGGTTCCGGTTTAAAAATTGGTTTTATCCGGGTTTCGAGTAATCCAGGTTTGGAACCGAAACCACTTTTTGGTCCGGAACCGGTTTTAATGAAATGTTTAAAAGATGCATATCTCATTCGTTTCAACTTTATTTGACATGCGTTTTTTTCCAACATTTAATTTAGAGTTTGTACATGATTTTAGACTATAAATTTGCCACTTTTAGCTTTATATTCAATGACTTATAATCCCCCAAAATCGAGATATCAAAGTTGGAAGTTTTTAGTTTTTCAGTTTTATTGTATTCGGTGAAAGCTTTAAAACATATATATCTAATTCGTTTGAAGTCAGATTGACATGTGATTTTTTTCCAAGTTGTAGTTTACAGTTTGTACATGAGTTTAAACTATAATTTTGTCATTTTTGGTTTGATATTCAATGATTTATAGTCCTCCAAAGTCAGGATATCAAAACTGAAAATTTTCAACTTTTCAGCTATTTGTTTTTGTATTTTGTATTCTGTGAAAATGTTAACACATGCATATCTCATTCGTTTAAAGTCGAATTGACATGCGGTTTTTTACAAAGTGTATTTCAGAGTTTGTACTTGATTTTAGACTAGAATTTTGTTAATTTTGGTTCCATATTAAATGAGTTACAATCCCCCAAAGTCGGGATATCAATATGAAAAATTTCAAAGTTTGACCCACTAAGTAGAAAGTGATTACCAAAAAATTCCGGTTTTCCAAGTTTTCCAGTTCTAAACCCACTCTATCCGGTTCCAACCTACCCACTTTGATATTTCCGGGTTTCTGGTTCTAGACCCAATTTACCCGATACCGTACCCGCAACCAAACCGAAATCGATTCCTATATACCGGTCCGGTTTCCGGTTCTACAAAATCTCATTAACCGATTCCGGGTTTTCTGGGCCCGGGTCCATCCGGTCCAGGTTTGGACCCACTTTCATCCCTATTGTGTAACTTCTGGTTCCTGGTACGCATTTAAATAATAATTTATTCATTTTTATAAAGCAACTCGACGAATTGGTAGCCCCAAACTCGTCCAGTAGAGACTAGAAGGGACGCGAGTTTAAAGCAACCTACTCGATGAGTTGAGAACCCCAACTCGACGAGTTGGGCTGATTTCGGGGTTTTGCACCCTGTTTAAGCATCCTAATCCCCACTTGTTGGCCTCACTTCCAGCCTCCAAGTCTTAAATCATAGATTTAGAAACCATAATGCAATTGTGAGCTTGTGAGCCATTTTTGAGTGAAAATTTGTGTGTTTTGAAGCTTGTGAAGGAAGGAGAAGCTTGGGGATTCAAGAAGACGATAGTAGATCCAGAGACTTCATTTCCTCCTCATCATTTTCTGGTAAGCAAGTCTCAAATTTGCTTAGTAGCTTCTTAGATCTCTTTATCACCACTTTATTGGGTTTTTGGTCCAAAAAGCTTGACCTTTGGGATATAGACATACCAAGTGAGTGAACGATCAGATCTGGAATCATGGAGGGCTTTCATGGAATAAAGGTGCAAACTTTATGACCATTAAAGCCCCATATAAGCCATAGGATGTCATTTTGCCTTTTAAGCTCCAAAAGGCCATGCATAGAGTGAAAGGTGGAAGCTTTATGTGTCCATGTAGTATTTAGGGTCTAGATGTCTGTTTGTATGCTTTAGTTTGGAGTATGGATGGCTTGTGGACCAAGATCTAGGTCCTAAAGAGTTAGGGTTTAAACTAAACCCATTAAGTAAAGGTATTAAAATGTAAAGTTGTAAACTTTACCCTTAAAAGGACATTTTCAGTGTATATGAGAAATATGAAGCTTAGATATGAAGATTAAGGGCTTTATCCATTTTGATGGCCCAAACAGACTGAGGAACTCGATGAGTTGAGTCGACTTGTCCCGATTCTGTATCAGGTAGAACTCGACGAGTTGACTCACTTTATCATGACTGCGAGTAGCAAGGGAACTCGATGAGTTAGCGGTGACTCGACGAGTTGGATCGCGATTCTAGGGTTCCTTATTTATAGAACTCGGCGAGTTGAATCAATCCAGAACGTTGACTTTGACCGAAATGTTGACTTTGACTAGGGGTAAAATGTTCATTTTACCCTAAGAAGTATTATTGGATTTTTGACTAAGTATTATTGTGATAATGATAGTCGGGGAGCCGTTAGAGCAGCAGTTAGAGATTTCCTCACCGTGAGATTTCACAATCAGCTTTGAGAGGTGAGTTTTCCTCTAGCAGGAACGGGTCAAAGGCACCAATGTCGTCCCGTTTATGTATGTTAGCGTATGTCAGACTTAGGTCCAATGTCGGGGCTAGCCCAATGTAGGTTATATGTTTCCGGACTTCGGTCTGATGCTTGGGAAAGCCCGAGGAATGTTTGTATGCTTGATATCTTCGTGATTCTTGCATGTGGATGTTTAAATGTTCCGGGCTTCGGTCCGATGTCGGGGCAAGCCAGAGGAATGTTTATATGTATATGTTATGTGTTTATGTTAAATGCTTATTTATATGTTGTATGTATACTAGACTTTAGTTCGATGCCGACCGGGGCCTGATGCCGGATTCGTCCGATATTGGGCGGGGCCTGATGTAGGGGGCAAGGCCCAATGTATGTTATTATATGATTATGTGTATGTTATGTGGTAGTTTGGGGAGACTCACTAAGCTTCGTGCTTACAGTTTTCAGTTTTGGTTTCAGGTACTTCCGTTAGTAAGGGGAAGAGCTCGGGATGACTGCATCACACACACCACAACGTTTTAGCCTAGGAGGGTTTACTCTGATTTTTTGACATATGATTTTGATGTATTGACAGATGTTATGATATTTTTGAGATACACGATTTATGATTTTTTATATGAAGAATAATACTTATGGTTTTAATTAATGATTTAAAATGAAATTTTTGGACCATATTTTTAGGATGTTTCATGTTGGAGGTATAAATTTCACATCTTAATCTTTATACTTCTTGTTTTAAATTGGGGCTCAATTAGATCTTTTTTAGTCTCTTCCATGTTTGCTCTTGGAGTTTGAGGAAACTCCAGAGCTTGTTGTGACTCTCAAATGGTCCTTAGGTTTCTGAGAATGAGAAAAGAACCATGATTGGTGCTATTTTGGTTCCATGAGCAAGTTAGGGTAATATGAAGACTTATTAGACTTAGGGTTGTAGATTTAGCTTTGGGATGGAGTCCTAGTGGATAAAGTTGGAAGCTTTATCCATTAAATTGGTAGAAAGAACTAGATCTGAAGTTATGGGCCTTAGTCTGAAGGAATTAAGCACTTAATGAAGAGTTTGGCATTCTTCCATAAGTCACGGCATAACAAAGGGTTTCCCACGATGTGACGGTGTTCGAAATCACGACCATTTTTTCCTTGCCTTCTCACGACGTAACACATGGTGTGCCACGACATGATGTTGACTTTGACTTAGTTGATCATTGACCTTATGGACCTTTGACCATTGACTTTTAAACAGTTTGACTTTGGGTCAAAATTGGAGGATTTTGGTGTTAATTGAGGATTTATCTGTTTTGGTGTTAGTCGTTTGAGGGATTGATCAGTGCAAGGAGTTAGAGTGATGTTGTGCTTCTTTGGGTTTGTGAATCGGGTGTGTTTATCATTATGGCATGTATCATATTTTATATCCTTTGCATGGTAGGATAGTGGTACTATTAGATTACAAGTATGGTAGTAGCCTAGGGAAGGTCCTTGTTATGCCTTGCAGTTTAGAGAACTCAATGATTTTTGTTTGCTAAACTGGTGGGGTCTTGATTTTTTATCATATGATTCTGTTTGGAGGCATGTTTAGCAGGGTAACTAAGTAAGGCTAGTTACCAATGGAATGTACTATGTTGGTTATGCATGTGTTTTTGATATATGGTTATGGGGTAGTGATAGCTTGGATCCTATATAGTCTAAGTTGGATAGCCTGAGAAGACTTGGTCTAATGATTGATTGTAATATTATTGTCAGATTATTTACTCTCGAGTGGATCATTTTGTTTGACTGTCTATGTGACCCCTAAATACATATGACTTTATGTCTTATTATGCATAGTGTTGTACCAACCCTTCCCCCCCCCCCCCCCCCTAATTTTTTAAAGGATGTGAAGAAAAGGAAAAGACGGATATATATATATATATATATATATAGCTGCTGAAAATTGAGGTACACAGCTGCTGGAAAGAGCCAAACGATGCAAACGCTGACAAGAGTTGGGTAATGTGGTTACCGAGACTAGGCGCTGCGACGGTTGGTTAGACAACATAACTACTGATGACCGAGCTTTGTGGCTGCTGAAGCTGGGTCGCATAGCTGTTGAGGTTTATTTCAAAATGTTTCACGAGTAGTAGTAGCGTACTACTCTTCTCTCTCCCCCTCTTTTTTTTGTTGAGTGGATCGGGATTCAATGCGTCTTCTAAGATTAAATTTTGTTAGACGGAATTGCAGTGCACGGGCTTTAGGCGGCTCATTGATGAAATTGTCTTGCGAAAAATTTCTCATTTTTTTTTTATTGTTGAAGTAGCGTAATAGAATGAGAACTCCATGTAAATGAGGCCCAAAATGTATTTGTTTCATTCGCTTTAGCAAACTAACGGCCCAAGGTAGAATTGGTAGCCCATATTTGAGCCCAAATCGTTTTCTTAACTCTCTTTTGTTTTTTTTTTTTTTTTTTTACGTGTGAATGTGGGCCTACTTAATCTTTAATCCACTTTGAGGGTGAAATATTCCCAGTCGCCTTGCATTCTTGATCTATTGTAAGGGTATGCCAAAGGAGAAACATCAGCTACCAGCAATACCAAAAACTCCTGGCGACGAGTTAGATATCCAAGTCGGGGGTTGGAGCATGGAAAAGGACTGACAGTGCACTGTTTCCAGTAGCGACGATTATGTGAAGAGTACTATCAGAGTTCAAGGCTACTGCTAGAGCTAGTTTGGTTGCAGGTGGCGGTGATGAGGTTGCATCACCGGTTTTACAGATGGTCCGACGACAATGATGATTCTTGACATTGATTGTTGTTGTCGGAGATCAAAGAGTGATCTAATGGTGATGATGGATCCGTAGAGGAAGACTGGAGTGAAGAGGTGGTATAGTCGATGGGGCTGCTGCCCTGCATCAATCGCTGAAGGTGACCTGCGACTGTAAGAAATCCGACGACGGCAGTTTTTGGTGGTGATTTGTGTTGAATTTATCGTTGTTGATTGTGGTTGGTAACAACAGGTGGTTTGGCGATGTTGTCGCTTCATCAGATTCCAGGGTTTCCACTACACTAGGGCATGTTACTTAGAAAAGTCAGTCGACATGCGGGTCAAGGGATGAAATCAATGGATGACCAAAGATCGGAGCTCCACAGGTGTTAGGTTGATTGTGTTGGAGAAGTTGTACAATCGGTGGAGCATTAGCTACAATTCCAAGCGATAAATCAAGGAAAAGAGGTGCCCGGTGGTTACTGCACTGAGATGATGATCTTCAATTGGCCAGATGATGTAGTCAAAATCCGATAATCGATGCTTGGAGAAGAAAACGGGTGTAGTCGGAGGAAGTGGTTGATGTCGGTGACGGGATGAATTTGTTGCTATGAAATAAGTTGTAGTTGGATCTGCTGGAGACTGCCATTGATGATCGGAGAGATCTAGCCTAAGGTTGTTTTTACATAGTTGAAGAGTTAACCACGTGGTGATGCTTCCTGGACCTTTCGCCTTGATTTTTACTATTGAATACAATAATCAATTTGAATATCAAGAACCCAACAAGAACCCTATGGTTTATGAAATTAGTAAAAAGGTTTAGGAAACATACCTTTTGATTATGCTAGTTGATAATCAAATCAAAATCCTTCTTGAAATTGCTTGGAAACTAACACCAGAAATCTTGTGCCTCTGATGGTTCACACTCAACCCTAGTATCAAGTAGGCTTAAAGAGAGAGGAGATGGGAGATCAAAATTACGGCCTTTGGCTTATGAGAAGGGATTGTCAAAATTTTAAAGGCCAGGGAGGTCTTTATATAGTTGAAGGAAACTTGGGACCAAAGCTACGTTTTATAGGATAAGACCTAGATTAATTAATATAATGATCAAGCTACCTTATCTCCTCATCCCTTATCCCATGGACAATATTACCCTAGAAAATTTTCGTTCACCTCATTCCATGAGGTTCTAGAGCCTTCCTACTTCAACTTCCAATAAATAACCAAACAGTCTTTGTGACGATGACATAAGACTTCAAATTGAATGCACCAACTGATTCCTGGCTTAGCCTATCATTATAAGTCAACATCAAATCTCCGAGGGACCCAATGATATAGCTTTTCTCTTTAGGGAAAAAGGAACAAATAAACTTTGATTTATATGCTTGTATTCTTTTGCTCACCAAATCATACATGACACTGCATTTTATAACATCATGTTACTGATGTGTTTTCGCAAGACCAATGCACAACCAACTTGTAAATTACAACTCATATATGTTCGTTTCAAGAATATAAGATATTATCGTCTTAGAATAATTTGTGATATAATCCATGAAGTAATTCTCTATATGTGGGTTTATGCAATACTTAAATCTTCATTTCTAAGTACTCATGAATGGTGTAGCAATACAATTGCTATGTCTAACTCCCTTAGACAATCTACAATACAATTAATGATAGTCTTAATTCACTACTTACTTCCCAAAGTATGAGCGACTGTGGAATTTGAATAATTAAGTTATTTGGTAAGTAAAACATGCAAAACGAAATAGAAGAATAAATAATTAACAAAGGCAGTAAACAAACTCATAAATAATCTCTATTATTTAATCACCAAAAGTCAATTACAATTATTTTGTTACAAGTTTCAATCTAATCATATAACTACTAAAACTAATTTCATCTCTCAATCCAATACTCCAAGCATGTTGTCTATGCTTAATCCTACTCAGAGCCTTTGTGAGAAGATCTGTAGGATTATCTTTTGACGATAATCTTTTCACTATGATATGACCTTTTTCAACTCTATGTCTGATATGATGATACTTTCTGTCGATATGTATTGATTTCCCATGATCTCTCGGTACTTTGATCAAAGCAACCCCTCCTTCATTATTATAGAAAACTTCCATTGGTTCTTAAACGGTTAGAAAACTCCAAGATCTCTGATAAAGTTCTTCAACCATGTTGTTTCCTTTGATGCTTCAGTTGCTGCTATGTACTCTGATTCACAGGTAGAATCAGCCATTGTGTCTTTCTTGGAACTTTTCCAAGTACCTGCTCCTCCATTTAAAGTAAATACCTAGCCAGATTAAGAATGAAAGTTTTCTCTATTTGTTTGAAAGTTGGCATCAAAATACCCAGTCACTCTTAACGTTCCACTGCCACCAAGGACTAGAACTGTGTCACTTGTCCTTTGCAAATACTTGAGAATGTTCTTAAATGCTATCCAATGAGCTCTGCTAGGATTTCGTTGATAGCGACTGACCATGCCTAAAGCAAAGGAAACATCAGGGTGAGTACATGTCATAGCATACATGATCAATCCTATAGTCAAAGCATAAGGGACTTGACTCATATAAACTATCTATTCATTTGTACTTGGGCTTTGAGTCTTACTCAATTTGGCATTGCTCTGGTTAGGTAGCTCCCCTTTCTTGTAATTTTCCATAATAAATTGTTTTAGTATCTTGTCTAAGTATGTACTTTGACTAAGTCCAATTAGTCTGTTCTTTCTATCTCTTAGAATTTTTATCCCGGGAATATAGGCAGCCTCTCCTAGATCCTTCATAATGACACACTTTCCAAGAAAATATTTCACTTCTTGCAAGGTTGGAATGTCATTTTCCATGAGTAGTATGTCATCAACATACAATACTATTAAATTTACTATACTCCCACTAGCTTTGACATACACGTAGGACTCATCCTCACTGCTACAAAAACCAAATTCTTTGACTTTTTCATGGAAGAAAAGATTCTAGCTACGAGATGCATGTTTGAATCCATAGATGGATTTCTCATGCTAACACACTCTAATGGAAAACTTTATTGGATTAGTGTCTAAGCCTGTAACCATATTTGGTAAGTACTTGACCCAATTGTGCATGGTCCTTTTGGGTTGCCTTCAAACCTGGCAATGGGATAGGATAATTATTGCAAAGAGAAGAATGATTTATTAATTTATTACTTGGTTAATAAATTAACTTGAAATCAAGATAAATGATTTATTAATGTATTGTGGATATAATATATTGATTAGAAATCATATTGTTTAATTAACATTTAATCAAAAATTAATTTGGAATTAATTTTAGGATTAAAGGAATTAATTGAAACTACAGGGACTAAAGGTGACAATGTTCAAAATTTGAGCATTGAATCATTCTAGAACCTCCCTTAGAGGTGGGAACAAAATCTAGAGTGTTCTAGGGTTTCCTTGGGCTCTAAGGGTGCCTTGGAAGCCTTAGGGAGGAAGTTAAGGGATTATGGTTATCTAAGATACATTTGTCTTATCCTAAATCTTCCTTATCACCTATATAAACCCCTATATGGTTGGATTTTGTCCAATGCACTCCAAGAGAGGCTTAGAGCCGAATTTTCCACTTCCCTTCTCTCTCCATAGTAACTAGGTGTGAGACCCGTGTATTACACGGGTTGATTTAAAAAAGATTAAATATTAAATGAAAATATAAACAGAAAATATTTTTTACCGTACAACTTTAAAATAAGAAATGAAAACGTATTTATTGCAATTTAATATGATATTTAATACTTTACATATATAAGTATATGAATTTAATTTAAAATTTTGAAACAAACCAAAAATTGACAAGTGGATAATATTTATTTCAAAAATACCACAAAATGACCAATGTCGAAATTCATGAGAGATTGACATGTGGCAAAAAAACCTTCGTTTATTAAGGAGGATCCTTGGTTGCTAGGTTTGTTTTTGAGCTATTAGAGACGCGACACTTGTGGCGCTTGCTTTCAAAGAGAAGAATATTCAAGATTTGAATTGTTATTACAATATAACAACAAGAGGTACGTATTTCATCTTTCTTTGTGAATTTCGAAATCCCTAGAAGCTTGTTAGGGTTCTTCACATGTTCATAATGTTGTATAACTAATAGTGATAACATAGATTTAACTCTAGGGTTGCATTCAGACATATGATTGTTTGTATAAAACCCATCAGTGGTATCAGAGCCATTGGTTTATGTTTTCAATTAGCATTATACAAATGTATGAACTTGAAAAATTAGGGTTTATGACCAATAAACCCTAGGAGGCATGAATTTTCGAAATTAGGGTTCTTGAACCCTGAGTTACGAAATTTGGTTAGGGTTTCCCAAACCCTTTCCTTAGCCTCCAAGATTTTGAAATTGGTTAGGGTTTCCCAAACCTTTTCCTTAGCCTCCAAGTTTTCGAATTCTAGGGTTATCCAACACTTGAATTTCGAAATTTGCCTCCTTCCCCAAGATAATATCCTTTTTTAAGGATTTGGATAAATGCCATATCTTGTAATTATCTTCTAAGTGTTTAAATTTGGTAATTAAAGATTTTGAATTATCTCATCCCATAATTTTGAATTTAAGGGGATTTAAGGGATTAGGTTAAATTAATTGTTTGATTTAAAATATATCTTTACCAAAATAGAAGATAATTGTCAAATTAATTAGATAATCATTGTCTTATGTGATAAACTTGATTTATTTGAATTATTTGATATATTATCTTGCAAGAAATTGAATTAGGTCATATTTAGATAATTACTAATTAGTTGGTTAATTATTATTATTTGTAATTTGATCTAGAATGTTCTTGCTTATGTTTTGAAAAGTTTCAAAACTTGCCATCAAGTTTTGGAATTTTGATTAAAAGTTTAATTTTAAATTGTTAAATTCTAAAACCCTAGTTTTGAAAAGTTCAAATTTCACCCTTTTGATTTTATTAAGTTGATTAAAAGTATAATTAAAATTAAGTTATTAAATCCATCATCATTTGGTTTATATTTGATTAAATTAAAAGTGTAATTTATAAAATTAAACCACCTAGTATTTTAAAAGTGTAAAATACATATGTATAACATTAAAAGTCTAATATTATATATGTATAACTTAAATGCTAGTCTTACCGTTAGTAGGCCTCATTCACGAAGCCGATCTATAAGGGGGGTATAAGGTTATGACCTATAAAATGGTCGTTTAATGGGTATGCACTCTCACCCACCTCTTCCTTGATTGGTAGAGGGTCGTTATCCGAACGGGTAGGATAGGGCAAACCCTCTCCTCATTAAAAGTATAATGAAAAATAAAGTAGCTAAATTTTTTACAAAATTCCCAATCTTAGTTACTTTAAGCAAAAGTGAATTGATGAAATTCCATGAAATTACACTTTGTACCCTTGCTAAGACATTAGTGGAGTGTGTGTGGTTAACCGGCACGCTAATTGGGTTCTATGTAAAGGTGGCAAAGGGTGACTCGATGGCTGTCATAGTTCGATGGAGCATGCGTGGTTAACCGGCACATCGAATAGGTGACTGTAACATTGGGGGCACCATGTATATTTGCATGGTAATTTACACCTTGTTTTGTGATCCTCGGCATCCCAGTCACAAATCGAGGTGTATATCGAGATTTAAACATGTCATTGAAAAGTTCAATGAATCTCAAAAGATCTAGGATTTTTCAATACATTTAAAACTTAAATTCCTTTTTCGTTTTTCATGGTGGAAAAGTAGTGAATCGTCATTCACTTATCTTCAAATGTTCTGCAAGTTGGATTACAACATCCCCTTCCAGTTTGTAGGATGTTATGTTGGATCCTAGCCTTAATATCTCATTTGGGTGTTTTATTAAGGACTTAATCAACTAAACTTGAATTTTCTCCCGTTTCATAGATGTTAAAGTCTGACAACTATGGTCTTCCTAAATCCATTGGAAGAGGTTTTCCACATAAAGATGATGTTCCACGATTGGATTGTGGAAATGGAAATCATGCTTCATTTCTCCACCTCCTCCACTAATTCTCCCTGAACCACGTGTTAAAAACTTGAAAAGTTCAAGGTCACTCAGGCCCTATTGGCAATAAGACACAAAGATGGAAAGTTTGTGTGTACATACATCTTAAAGATGAAGTCACACATTGACAAGATTGTTAGGTGTCGATATCTCAAGGAAGTTGGTTGTTCAGTGACTTCCTGAACCATATGGTACGTTCGACCACGACATGACCCTTATTGATTTGACTCATTGGTTATTGGTGTTGAATCAGAAATGATTTTGCGCACTGGTCGAGCAAATTTTGTCTGATAAATCAATATCCCAACCTTTTATAGGAAATGGCAACATTGGAAGTCCAAAACGTTTTCTCGACGCAAGAGAAAGGCTGAGTCTGAAATAGTCCCATGTACCATTCTAGAAGAATCCATATGTTTATACTGCTAAAAGAAGGCACATTGGTTATAAAGTTGCCCTCACTACTTAAAAGATCTAAGAGATGGGAGAGTCAAGATGTATGACTCTGCTTTAGGTAAAATCCACTATCTAACTCCATTAAGTTCCTATTTCGAAATTATTAATACATGATGTGATAAGATTACATTTCGATGTTTTGAAGGATCGAAGAAAAGAAATGAAGCTTAAAGAAAGGAGCGAGCTGGGTCTGATCGCGAAGAAATTGATTACGATCGCATGGATTCGATGATCGGATTTTTGAGCTGCTGTTTAGAGTTATGGTAGATTGCTTAGGAATATGTAATAGCATAGTTTTCATTTACATTGTAAGGATATATATTTTTCCGCAATAAAATAAATTTTGATTTTGTCTTATTTATATTTCCTTGTAATGGCAATTGTGAAAATTCAAGTTTGTGTGTTTCTATTATAAGCAATATAAAGTGGATGTGATTCTTTGTTATGTTATTTTATAACTAAGGAAAGATTCCTGTCGCCCAAGTTTTAATTAGATAGAAGAATGGAATCATATGATTTGAATCATGTGATGTATGGAAATCTTGGTACTTAGAAATTTTAAGGCTAATTTGTCACACCCCAAAACCGAGAAACGGCGGAATACGTTCTGGAGTGGAGGACGTCATTTATAGTATCATAACAATGCATAATAGTAAATTCAAGAAACAAAATCCATTGCATTAATATAATAATTGTAATACAAGCGTCTTCTGTACAGTTTTGTTAGACACCAAAAGTATAATCAAAATAAAAGATGAGTCTTGTATGTGCTCCATCTTCTCAAAAGCCGCATCTGTACCTGTCTACATACAAGTTATTTTGAAAATGAGTATCAACATAAAGCTTGTGAGTTCATAAGTATTTAGTATCATTGCTTGTATAAAAGTGTTTACAATCATGTAATATAATAGTTGTTATCAATGTTTGAAAATATTATGATCCCTAGAAAATCCTATATTTTTCAAGCAAAAGTAGTCTTCTACCAAGACTCGGTTATTTGTATGTTTGATCCTTTGAAAATGTAAAAGTTTTCCCAATGAAACTATCAGTGTGAAAATATAGTTTTAAATTTCGTTCATATAAAGTAATTGGGAAAATAATGTTTTACCCCAGCAGTGTCACTACCGGCTGAATGTAATAAAGATGAAAACTCCAGGTAGTATTAAATGTACAATACACCTTGGGGAGTCTGTTTTACCTTTAATTCTTAATGTGTTAATTAAAGGTATGAATGTGAACTTGTATGTAACCATGCTGATTGATTATCGAATAACAGATGACCCTCCAGGTCACACATAGTATGGTGACATTTTGTCACCCCTGGGCCTAGTCGGCTCGGATTGTAGCTAGTAGTCAGGATGTGGGAGTGTCTTTCCCATATAGATCTATACACATAATGCCCGCTCTCCCTCCAGGAGACTCTGGTTACATGGTGATCGCACAGTGAAGTGTCATATCGAGAAGTAGTATGTCACATTCTATTTTAGTATATTCTCTTGTATTAGAGTATAATATACTTCTTAGTATAATGTATTAGTATTCTCTTTGCATAGTATTTAGCATGTATAGACTCATAACTGTACTAACTATAGTAACTATCATGGTAATAGTAGTAATGAGCGGTAATCCTTAACTATACCTATTATAGTTAAATAGGAATGTTAGTTGTCTGCCTTTGATACACAAAGATATTGAATTGAAGTGATGACTTTTATATCCAGCACAAATATATATATATATATATATATATATATATATATATATATATATATATATATATATAATAATTCAACGACAGTCGGACAGATAACAATGTACCCTAAGTCCACAATCAAACAAGAACAGGAAGTAAGGTGAGTTATCAGTGCTAAGTCCTTCAAGTCTTAATTATATAAATATATTGGTGTAGATATGGTTTGGTGAAAACAAAGGAGTTTAAAAGAGTTTGGAAATAGTTTTATAACAATTTAACATGAAAAATGAGTATGTTAACCATTTAAAGCAGTTTTGTTGGCAAAGCAGTTAAAAGTATAGA
This sequence comes from Lactuca saligna, assembly GCF_052625555.1. Taxonomy (NCBI): domain Eukaryota; kingdom Viridiplantae; phylum Streptophyta; class Magnoliopsida; order Asterales; family Asteraceae; genus Lactuca; species Lactuca saligna. Next base: position 14,118,770 of record NC_136419.1, on the reverse strand, counting down.
AAATCCTTTTTGGTTGCAAGTTATAAATCATATGTGATTGATACTATAACTTAATTGATTCAGGTTGTATCCCCCCCCCCCCCCAATAAAAACATTTAAAAAATTTAAAAGGTTAATTAAGGGGTATGAACTCACCTGCAGTGAGTGAAGTGGATGGAAATGTAGGGTATGGTGCTAGGTATCAAGTGAGAACTTGAACACACACGCAGATCCTATGTAACATGTAGTGATACATAATTGTATCCAATTAGTTATTTAATCACTAATTTAGTAAGTAAAGACACTCTAATGCATGAAAACACTTTGCTTCAAGTGCTAGGAGAGCTACGGGTTGCATCTAAGGAGTGTATGGTCTCACTATGGAGTTTACACCTCAAATGGTCACCCTATATGTGTTTATGGTTGAGGGACCATTTCCCCTATGAGTTTACGGCCGTAAACTCATGGGGATGGTGTATTTGAGTGTTTCAAGGTCTCATGCTTCACAAAGAAGTGTCCTAGGGTTGAATCAAAGGCTTAGGAAGTGGTTAGGGCTCGAAATGGCACACTTTTTGGAATTTACGGTCCTTGGACCACCTTTGAGAGTTTATGGCCATAAACCCATGATTTTACGGCCGTAAACTCATGGTTACTCCAACCATTTCGTGCTTTGGTGTTTCTAGTTCATGCATGCAATGTTCTAGCCTCTTGTCCAAGCATTAGAAGGTGTTAGGGGCGTCAAAACACCCTTTGGGGGTGTTTACGGTTTTGGGAGATCCCCAAACTGTAAACTCATGTTCTTGGGGGGGTTTGGTGTTTAATCCATGGATTATCAAGTATAATAAGCAAACAATTAGCTAGGAGGAGTATACTTACTTATGTGAAGCTTATAAGAGTGTTTAGGACCCAAGAACATTAGTGTGTGTTCTTGGTGTTTTGAAAAATGCTTGAAGATCTATGTAAAAATCGAAAATCCATGGATGAAATGATGTATAAACACTAGATTAAGTGTTGTATGAAAGAATTTAGGAAAGAAAACTTACACTTTTGGCGGATTTGGAAGAATAATCTTATGATACATGAGAGAAAAAGCCTTGTGTTCTTGAGGTAGGAAGTGGGAAATGAGAGAAAAAGGGTGTAAATTCATGCTATATGCATGAGTCCTTGGGTAAAAGGTGTTTACGACCCAAACACCAACTATTTGGCCGTAAACTCCTAGCTAAGGTGTTGGTTGTTTTGTTTGTTACACCTCACTAATAACGACACTTCCTTTTATTTAATTGTTTGACGAAAAATAAAATAAAATACAATAAAACACCAAACAAACTTAAATCCGGCCAAAAATGTACTGAAATGTTTTTGAAAAATATTTGAAGTGTTTGACTGTGGAAATTATACAAATGGAAATTTCGGGTTGTCACATAATTCCTTGAAAAAGAGTCAAGTGAAGGACTAGGAGATCGAGTTCACAATGTTGTGCACTAGTCAAGTCCACCATAAATAACAACTAGATTATTCTTCATGATTTACTAAAAGTCTAGTAAACATGATTATGCTTACAAGATTAAGTGTAATTCTGAATCATTGAAAAGTTTCAATGAATGGCAGAACGAATAAGAAGAATCAATTAGGCAGAAAGATAAAAGTTTCTCCAATCTAAGAAGAAGGGAGAGTACTTTTGTATCATGTTTTATGATTTTCTTAAGAACCATATTACAATTCATCCTATAAGGACACCTTAGTGCACTAAGTATGGCTAAGAAGAGGAGTCAGGAATTGTCAAAATGGGTTAAGTCAATAAGATGAACCGTACTTCGTTCCAAGATCAAGTCTTAGAGTTAAACTCCAAGATTGTGACTTGAGTGATAAAATCTTAAGTAGGAATGTTCTTATTTTTTCACATTTTGGTGAGTTGTGATGTCTATAATAAGACAAAGACCAACTAGTACCAAATTGTGTGTAGGTTTTGTCTTGATAAAGACACACACTAACTCTTGAATATTTGTTTTGTCAAGGAATGTTTATTGACAAGAGAATCTTATATGTCAAGAGGTTAGTGGGAGTCTAAATGATCTTGAATAGGTTCAAGAACTAATTAACAGTAAACCTATTATTAAACACTAACATACGACTTGAGGTTTCTAACCTATCGTGTTGACAAAATTTTGTTTTTGTGTCATTCTAGTTTCGTCAACTATGCATGTGAGTTCTATGAGTTCTCAATGGATTGCATAGGGGCAAGGCACCTTGTTCAATGGAAAATACATTGAAATGAAGGGGTGGGCTGCTCAATAACTTGGAAGCAATGGTGGGACCCTTGATGGCAAGAAATTAAGAATGAACATGTTTTGTCCATAAGAGTTTGGATTTATCACTAACATTATCTTGTGATTATGGTTATAAAAAATTCACATGGATAAGGGCACATACAGAATAAAATCTAAGTGTCATAAGGTTTCTCTCCTTCATGAAAATGATTTTGAGGAAACGATTTCACTAAGAGAGATTTTGAAGATAGCATTATGTAATTTGGGTTTCTCAAATTCAACTATGATTATGGAATCCCTCTTCATAGTTCAAATTGTGGGAAATGGAAAATGGGTCTGAACATTTTAGACTTATTGCTATAAGTTCTAGAATTGTTTAGACACACACATGAGTTATCTAAGAAAATGTGTATGAGGTTGAGAAGCTTAGATAAAGTCTTATCGAAGCGTCTTAGTATTAGAAATATGAACTTAATAAACTCAATAAGCATTGTTTTCTAGAAGTTCAATTGTTTTCTGAATACATGTCAAAGCTAGTGAGAGCATAAGTGTCATGCTGGTATGAATATAATCATCATGTTAGTGGGAGCATGATAATTATGGTAAGTTTCAAGTTAGCAATATTAATTATAGAAAACAAGTGTTTTAATTTGCAAAGTTGCAAGGGTTGAAAAGTTGTTTTGCTATAATTAAGGGAGAGAATATTGTACTTCGTTTCAAAATCTAAGAGCTTAGATCGAGAAATTATAATCAAATTTAGTCAAATATATAAATTGCATTCTCAAAATTCGATTATGATTACGGCATCCCTTTTCTTAATTCGAGTTTTGAGAACATGGCAAATAGAAATATTATAGAAAAGACTAATAAAGTATCACATATTTATGTAAGACATTATGCTTCGTGCTCCATACGCTTCGAGTATAGGATCAATCGTGTATGTTGTAATAATTAACCATTCTAAAATTTTCCAAATGCCTAGAGCATTAAGAAGAAAAAAGGACTAGAACCGGACATGACTAAGTTTATTAAACAACTATCAAAGGACAATCTAAGATTTGCCAAGGATTGGTTGCTTGTGAATAGTTGGAAGTATAGTAGTGGATGGACCATACTGACATTATTATTACAAGATTTGATAATGAGTTGTCATATGGAAAATGTGGAAATGTTTCCATATTGGGAGTTGGACATTAAGAATCTATATGTCTATATTAGAAACTTTTATGCAGAAGGATATTCAAAGGAATGTACCTTGAATATGAGACTTCGTATCTATGGAATTGTCTTGCAACAATCTCCAATAGAGGACTTTGAAATTTCATTGGCAATAGTCTTTCTGACTTTAGTGTAGTGACATTACGAAAGGATCGTTGCATAAAACGTTAGAATATAAAATATTCTATAAGTTGCAAGAATTTGATATTCTTACACTTGTGATAAGGATTGGGAGTTGTGAAATGAGTATGATTGGAAATGTGTTCATTTGATCTATCTCACAAAGTAAGGACCATAGGTAAACAT